>NW_021680451.1:93856-117970 GCF_001412515.2 Diachasma alloeum | reverse complement strand
CCCCCCCCCCCTGTAGCGTCACGCTACATACACACACGCTCATGCGATGACCACGGACACCGAGAAAAGATGATTGACGGGTGAAGGAAAACACCGTGCTATCTCTCTCGCTCCAATATTGTAACGCGTATATTTTGAATTAATTCCGTCTACGGAATTTCTTTCTACCTGCGAATTGAGGCCAACCAAACAACAGCTTCAAGCAGTGTTACCAGATCGTGACGTCACCCCATTTAAAATTGTACAGGTTTTGGCTATAAAACGCCGAAATCTGGCAACCCTGGCCTCAAGCAGTCAGTCATCTACTGACCTCCTAGTGGATCACAACACATTTCTTTACTTTTGTATATATATTAACGTCTTTTATTAAACTGTGATTTATTTAACTAAATTGCAAGTGTTAGTGAATTGTTACATCCTTCAACAACCTCGATCCCTACATTGGTAACCCCGACGTGATATAATTTGGGAAATTCGACGTTTTAAGCAACAGAAGTAAAAATCTCGTGGCGTCGCATGCATTTATCATTGAAAGTTTTATTCGCGCATCTCAGTGATTAACTTCCATCCTGGTGAATATTTACGCATCTAAGGCTGTTTAGTGCCACACAATCCGCGAGTTCAAGTGCTGGATTTAATTCCCCGCGATTGAAAAATCGTAAATTTCGTCGTGTGGGTACACAACGGCATTCTCAAAACGGCGTCTCGTGAGTTCTAGAATATTTCACGCATCGGAGCGCCGAGCCTTGGTTGCGCAATGTCTTCACGAAAACCAAAACAAATGCCAGTGAATATGCTATTTTTGTTTTTCACACCGACACATTGCCGAGTGTCACCAAAGACGTTGTACTGTACTGGTGATAACAAGGACTTATAACGACTTAAAATGCCGCGATTCACATTCTTCGATTTTAGTCCGTTTCGAATAAAATGTGAAACAATGATACCCGCACAAACAGCTACAGTAACGACGGGACATGACGAGCAGCTGGACAGTGGCACTCAGGCATGAGGGAGAGACGAAAGCAACCTCATGCCGAACTACTCCGATGACAGCGTTGAGAACATCAGGCCAATGACCTCATCTCCGCTAAAGCATCGTCGAGAATCACATACAAAATTCAGGTAACATCAAATCTACCACCAGGAGGACCAAACACTCCGTTGGTACGAGACTTTACACAGCGAAAATGGACACAGCATCCGCGGCCCGGGTTAACGAGGCTGGTAACGTCACCCGCGTTCCCTTCGCACCTAAATTCGTCAACAGGATTAAACGGGCAATTGGGGAGCTGGACTCGCCTTCAGTCCGCAGCGATATCGAGGAATGAGGGCGAAAAGAAAGTAACCTCATGGTGAACTTCTCCGATGGCAGCGTCGAGAACACCGGGCCGACGCACCGAGCTCATGTCCGCCAAGCATCAACGAGAATCTCGCTCTTTGGAATACGCGACGTCACATCGACGAGCGAAAGAGGTCTTCACCAGAGCATCCACCACTCTGATACACATCATCGAGGGACATCCCACACACCTGTATACACACGCATCCCTAGCAGATATCATCGAGCATCACCGTGGAATATGCAACGTCACGTCATGCGCCTCCGAAGAACGTTGTCGCCAGAGCATCTTCACTCTGATACGACAAGAGGGCCAATACACATTCACATGCACCATCGCAACACACGGCGAAGGCAGACACACAAATCCAAGCTCTCGCGGTCATCCCGGGCATCATCAACAATAACAACAGCCGCTGCTGAGCACTAGCAGTACAGTCAATACTGGGAGGGAGGAACAAATGCGTAACATTCGCACATCTTCTCCCATATATCAACTTCTTTTCATTTTTTTTTTCATTCAAAATTGACTCTTTTTTTTTTACATTCAAAATTAACTCTTTTTGCTTGAAATTTTTCATTTTTTTTTCTCCCGCCTGCTAAACTGATAATTCATCTGATATTATTGGCTTCCGGATGGATGCCGCGTTTGGTTTCAGCATTGCGCCGACGTTTCACAAACATTGCAGTCTGCATCTTCAGGCCTGTGAGCTCCGATTCTGAGCTCCGATGTCTGAGGATAGTCGTCCTTTTATACCTTCCCCTGTGATGGTGGGGGTAGGGGAAGGGGGGGGGGGGGGGGGTCAGCCAATCATATTTTAATTGATCAGCTGATCAATTAAAAAACCGGGAGGGCGGTTTTTCAAATAGGGTGCACTTGATATCCTCTCTCCCTATTGATGTTGTTAGGGTTTTTGTAGATCCCCAAGCCTTCTCGATATTTCCTTTCGAAATATCCTTGAGACTTGGCCAACATTCTGGCTTGATCGTACTCGATCCTATGTCCAGTGTCCATCCAATGTTTAGCAAGTGCAGACTGTTGTAAGTGGCCGTATTTGCAACACCGTTGATGTTCCTTGATCCGTGTATTGATCTACCTCCCGGTTCCACTAATGTACACTTTTCCGCATGAGCAGGGGATCTCGTACACTCCTGGGGTACTCAGAGGCGGTCTGCGATCTTTCGCACTCGGTAGCATCTGTCCAATCTTCTTTGGGGGTTGGAAGATTGTTCGGATGTTGTGTTTGCCGAGTACTCGGCTGATGCGGTCAGTGGTGCCTCTCAGGTAGGAGAGAAGTTTAGGAGGACTTTAGGTTTTTCCAGATTTTCTTCAGGATTAATCTCCTCTTGAGGAGATGAGAGCTTGCTCTGTAGCTTTCGCTCGACCTTTCGAATTTGTTAGATGTTATATCCATTCTTTGTCAGAGCTGTCTCTAGATATTCAACTTCGCTGTTGACGTTGGAGGGTTGGGAGATTGTAAGAGCTTTGTACATTAGGGAGATAATGACAGAGTTCTTCTGGGAGGGGTGGTGATGGGAGGCGGCATTGAGGTACCTGTCTATGTGGGTCGGCTTGCGATATACTTGATGACCCAGAGTGCCATCCTCATTGCGACGAACCAAGACATCCAGAAATGGGAGGCATCCGTTCTGTTTAATTTCGATGATGAACTTGATGCTCGGGTGCTGAGGATTTAAGAACTCCAGGAATTGGTTTAGACCAGTCCTCCCATGTGGCCAGATGACAAAGATATCGTCCACATACCTGAACCACACAGCAGGTTTCTGCGCTGCTGACTTCAAAGCTTCGTCCTCGAAGTGTTCCATGAATATATTTGCAATGACGGGGAGATGGGAGAACCCATTGCTGCTCCTGATTTTTGCTCATAGAACTCTCCTTCGAACTGGAAGTATGTGGAGGTCCAGCAGTGCTCAATCAAGGGAAGTAATTGGGGAGAGATATCGTTGGACTCCTTGATTAGTACCAAGGTTTCCGGGATTGGGACGTTGGTGAAGAGTGATTCTACATCAAAACTCACTAGGATGTCGTCTGGAGAAGTCCTGAGATTCTTCAGTTTGTTGATGAAATCTAGCGAGTTCTGTATGTATGAACCATTCAGGCCAGTTAACTTTTGGAGTGGTTTCGTGAGGAACTTGGCCAGCTGGTAAGTTGGCGCTCCAATGTTGCTGACGATGGGCCGGAGAGGAACAGACTCTTTATGGATTTTGAGAAGTCCATAGAGTCTAGGAGGGAAGGATTCTTTGGGAGTGAGGAATTTTGTCGAATCAGCTGAGAGTCCAGCCTTCTTCAGGAGATCAGTAGTTTGGCGCTCAATAGTACAAGTAGGATCTTTCCTGAGCTTTGTGTAAACTCTGGAGTCATCCAACATCGCGCAGAGCTTTCCGGAGTAGTCGTCCTTATCCATAACCACCGTGGCATTGCCTTTGTCTGCCGGAAGAATAATGAGATCATTATTCTCCTTTAGACTACGCAGTGCAAGACGTTCCTCCCTAGTAATATTGTCACTAGAGGGAGTAGCTTTGTACAGGACGTTGGACAATTGCCTCCGGATTTCATCACTGGTCTCCTGAGGAAGATGGTAGATCGCTGTTTCGATCCGACTAATAATTTCCTCAGTAGGGATCTTTTTGGGGGCAACAGCGAAGTGGTGTCCTTTCGCCAACACAGACACTTGTGCTTCACTGAGCTCATATTTGTTCAGATTCTTCGCAGTGTGGGTGAGGGTCGGGACTTTCTCCTGGGGGAGCAGCTTCTTGAACTTACTCTTCTGATTCTCGATCCTCATCTCGGCTGTTCGGACTGCTTGTTCATGTGTAACACGATCAAGAGTCTCCCACAGCTGAGAATCCAACGTCTGAGCCAGAAGATTCTGAAGATCGAGAAGCTGTCGGTAGAGATTGGCCAGGTTCTTCTTGGCCGCTGCAATTCTCTCCTTGACCAGCCCCAGTGAAGCCTGGCGGAAGATGGCATTTGCCTGTCTCGAGGGAATAGGGTTCCTCAAGCGGAGGAATTTTGGTACCACTTGATGGTCACGGCACCTTTTCAAAAAAGTGAGGGAGCACAGTTGGACGTGCAAGTTTGGTGAATAAATTCACCGATCCAAGAATACCCTCTCCGTGGAGGCGTTTAATCTTAGTTTTAAGGCTTTCGCGGTCATGATTAATGACATTATTGGCTTCTGGATAGATGCCGCGTTTGGTTTCAGCATTGCGCCGACGTTTCGCAAACATTGCAGTCTGCATCTTCAGGGCTGTGAGCTCCGATGTCTGAGAGTAGTCCTTTTATGCCTTCCCCTGTGATGGTGCGGGTAGGGGAAGGGAGGGGAGGGGGTCAGCCAATCATATGTTTTAATTGATCAGCTGATCACAGCCCTGAAGATGCAGACTGCAATATTTGCGAAACGTTGGAGCAATGTTGAAACCAAACGCGACATCCATCCGGAAGCCAATAATGTCATTAATCATGACCGCGAAAGCCTTAAAACTCAGATTAAACGCCTCCACGGAGAGGCTATTCTTGGGTCGGTGAATTTATTCACCAAACTTAGGAAGTCCGTGCACGTCCAACTGTGCTCCCTCACTTTTTTGAAAAGGTGCCGTGACCATCAAGTGGTACCAAAATTCCTCCGCTTGAGGAACCCTATTCCCTCGAGACAGGCAAATGCCATCTTCCGCCAGGCTTCACTGGGAATGGTCAAGGAGAGAATTGCGGCGGCCAAGAAGAACCTGGCCAATCTCTACAGACAGCTTCTCGATCTTCACAATCTTCTGGCTCAGACGTTGGATTCTCAGCTGTGGGAGACTCTTGATCGTGTTACACATGAACAACCAGTCCGAACAGCCGAGATGAGGATCGAGAATCAGAAGAGTAAGTTCAAGAAGCTGCTCCCCCAGGAGAAAGTCCCGACTCTCACCCACACTGCGAAGAATCTGAACAAATATGAGCTCAGTGAAGCACAAGTGTCTGTGTTGGCGAAGGGACACAACTTCGCTGTTGCCCCCAAAAAGATCCCTACTAAGGAAATTATTAGTCGGATCGAAACAGCGATCTACCATCTTCCTCAGGAGACCAGTGATGAAATCCGGAGGAAGTTGTCCCACGTCCTGCACAAAGCTACTCCCCCTAGTGACAATATTACTAGGGAGGAACGTCTTGCACTGCGTAGTCTAAAGGAGAATAATGATCTCATTATTCTTCCGGCAGACAAAGGCAATGTCACGGTGGTTATGGATAAGGACAACTGGTTACATGACTAAATAACACTGTACAAAAACAACTCAATACAATAACATCATAGGTCAAAGTCAACACGGAAATTATATTGTGGTCCTTTTTTGGGATCCGATGCCAGCCACGTCCTCGTCGTGGGTCCTGGGTAACGCTAAGAGCTGGTAAGGTGTGAAATGTAATTGCCTTACCATGCTCGTGAATTTATAGAAGTACTTATATTTAAATTAATTTTTAAAAATTAATTGCCTTTAGAAGGAAGGTGTACAAAAAGGGAGGTCCCGGACATCTACCTGGTCAACCATATTATTATATTGTGTTGAACCAAAGAGTTTAAATTCACAAACTGGCAACCTAGTCCCAACTTGGTAAGAAAGGTGGAGACCCATTGGGAACCATTGGGAACTGGAGGCTCTGTGTTGATTTGAAATGTGATGAATTGTCGGTGTGGTGAATTGTCGGGTGATGAATAGTCATGTAACCAATTTTACCGGTGCCCTAATTAGGGAATTTTTCATTAATTTTTGAAAATCAATTTCACCAAGGCCTCGGGGGGAAAAAAATATAATCCAACGCCAACACTTGGGATCAAAAAATGCACCGGGGTGCTGATGAAAATCCTTCGGCCGTCTACACCATTCGGAATTCACAAAAAAAATAATTAAAAATCCGCTCATTAGGGCACCGGGAAAATTCTCAATCGAGAATAACCCCCAATCCCACCGGTGTATTTTCCACAGAAATCTGACCCCAAGTATTTGCGTTGGATAATTACCCTTTATTTATCCCGAACACTTGATGGAATGGATTTTCAAAAATTGATGAAAAATTCCCTAATTAGGGCACCGGTAAAATTGCAAATGGGGATCAACCCCCAACTCCCTCGGTGCACTTCCCAAAAAAAAATTCGACCCCAAGTGTTTACGTTGGATTATTACCAGGGCCCGGAACTTCGTGGCACTAAAATGAAGTGAGATGCCGTGCATGAAAAACAATGGAATAGGAATTGAAATGAACAAACGATTGATTTGTCGAAAAAATTTGTAGGTCAGCGTTCGAGTAAAAAGAAATGGATGATCTTGAAACAATTACAATTTGAAGATTATTCTAAACTTACTCTGACTTTTGGTGGAAACTTGAGGTTGTGTTGCATGATGGGCCATGTGCGCAGCAAATTAATAATTAATTTTGACGTCGTTCGAGAAGGGTCTCGAGGCGGGGTTCGAGGTGGGGTTTAAGGCAGGGATCGAGGTGAGGTTCGAGGGAAGGTTCGAGAGGGGAGGTTCGAGAAGGGATTCGAGGCGGGGTTCAAGGCAGGGATCGAGGTGGAGTTCGACGGATGATACGAGGGGGGTTCGAGGNTCGAGACCGGGTTTCGGGAACGGCTTCAAGTTGAAGTTCGAGGCGGGCTTTGGGAGGGGGTTCGAGGCAGGGGTCAAGGCCAGATTTGAAGCAAAATTTAAGGCGGAGATCAAGGCAGGAATCGAAGTGGGGACCGAGGGAAGATACGAGAGAAATTCGAGGCGTGGTTCGGGAGGGGGTTCGAGACAGCATTCGGAGAAGGCTTTAAAGGCGGAGTTCGAAGCGTGGATCGAGATGGGGTTCGAGGGAAGGTTCGAGGCGTCGTTCGAGAAAGGATTCGAAGCAGGATTCGAGGCGGGGTTCAAGGTAGAGAACGAGGTGGGTTCAAAGCAGGGATCGAGGTGGGTTCAACGTAGGGATCGAGGTGGGCTTCGAGAAATGATATAAGGGAGATTCGAACCAGGGTTCGGGAGGGGGTTTGTGAAGTGTTTCAAGGCAAGGTTTGAGGTGGGGTTCGAGGGGAAGTTCAAGGGGGGAGGTCGAGACGTCATTCTGGAGGGGGTCAAAGGCGGGGTTCGAGGTAAGGTTCGAGAAAATGTTCGAAACAGTTGTTAAGAGGGGGTTTGAGAGGAGGTTTTCGATATGGGGTTCGAGATGAGGTTCAGGAAAGAGTTCAAGAGGTATTCAAGTCTGAGTATGAGGCAGGGCTCGAGGCGTAGTTCGAGGCAGGGTTCGATGCAGAGTCCGAGGAAAGGTTTGAGGCGAGGTTCGAGGTGTAGCGTTCGAGTGGGAGTCGAGAGGGGTACTACGGAAACATTAACCTTCTACAAAATGGAGTCTTTCAATTTTCTGACATTTGTAATTTTTCACAGATTCTGGTCACACAAAATACGTACCGAATTTACAAAGTTGCAATGTACCTTTCAAATTACACATTTTTCAACCTCATTTTCACATTGCACAATTAAAGCAAGTTGACGAGTTCCTGAATTAGTATTTTTTATGGCTTCTTCTACATAAAATTTTTAGTCACACACCATTCAAACGCATTGCGAAAAATCCTCTGAAATCGATTGGGGGAATCCTTGAAAATTCTTGGGGAAATACTATAAGAGTGTAAATACTGTGAAATATCAGGGAGAGAATTCTGTTGAATCTCCAGGGAGAAATACTGTAAAATCACGTTTGAAACTATCCAATCGAAAAACCTAGAGAATTCACTAGGCATTTCTATTGGATTTTTGTAGAACTTTCTATTAGGTTTTGGCTTTTTCTATTAAAATGTTCCATAGAAAATATTGTATAGCAAAAGTCACTAAAATTCAGTTTTCTATATAGTTTCTTCTATTGGAATATTTTCTACTGAATTTTTTCATCTCGAATTTTTGTTCCATCAAGATAATCAAACAAAAAAACTTGGAAAATTAGAGCCGAAGAAATTATATAGAAAATATTTCAATAGAATGAGTTGTATAGAAAAATCGAATTCGAGTAGGTGATTCTATTATTTTTTGTTCTGCGTATTATCATCGGGAAATTTATGTTGAATATCCTGCGATAAAGTATAGGATTTTGGCAAATTTATCCTAGGAACTTTTATAGCGTTTTCCCTAGTACCTCTAACAGGATCATCCCTTGAAGATTTTGCATCATGTTATCCAGTACACTTCCCGAGCTCTTCCCTACACTGAGCGCAATAAAACAAACAACTTTCCAATAAAATGTTGTTTGAAGCAAAAAAATCGCCAGTTGAAAAATACCAACAGATGAATTGTTTTGCTGTCCAGGATAACGAAATATTTAACTCCAGAGGCAGATCATTTACACGACAAAGTGTCTTTTCAGGATAATAATAGTCTGTACCTGAGTCACTCTCCCTTGTTTCGCATAAAACGAACATTTTTATCGATCAAAATATGCATGGCAGTATAGAATAGTCGATATATCGGGCTAAAATCACATTTCTTGCTTACGCAGAGAATAATAATTTTTTGGAACGACTGAATCTATATTTGAAATCTGTCCTCGAATGGTCAGTACTAGATTTTGTTTGTCAATTCTTAACATGTGATTTTATTTGTTCAAATAAGGTTCTTGATTTTTGTTTGTCCTCTCATTACACGTGACCTCTACGGATTTTTCCAAGAATTCAAGATTCTGCTCAAGGTCATGCTGAATGTTCTACGGAATTTTTTCTTGTACAATTACATATTTTTTGTGAAAATCCTCCTTGAGTTTCTTAGAGACATCTTCAGTATGGATCCTGACTCAGTTCTATTTTTAAAGCTGTGAGAGAAGATTAAATTTTGTAAGACGAGTAAGGAACTTTTTCTCTGTATAATTTTTATGATTTTTATACTATAGGAGATTATGGAGGAAATACTGTGAAATACTATGGAGAGAATCCTGATCTCAAGGATGAAATACTGTGGAATTAAAATTGAAAAAAATTCAATCGAAAAACCGAGCGAATTCGCGAGACGATTCTATTGGATTTCTGTAAAACTTTCTATTAGTTTTTGACCGTTTCTATTGAAATATTCTATAGAAAATATTGTGTAGAAAGTCTCTCGAATTAAATTTTTGTAAACACCTTCTTCTAATGAAATATTCGAATTTTCTAAGTTTTTCCATTCAATTTCTCTTTTTTTCCCATCAAGAAAATTTTTTAAAAAATTGTAAAATTTGAATCCAAGTGATTCTATAGAAAATATTTCAATAGAATGTGTTGTAGAAAAATTGAACTCTACTGAATTTTTCTATAAGATATTCTCCATTAAACATTTCAATAGAAATGGCCAAAAACCAATAGAAAGTTAAAATTCAGGATTTTACCAAATTTTTCCTATGAACTTTTATAGTATTTTCCCTAGGACCTTTTGCAGAATTATGCCTTAAAGATTGTGCATCGTTATCCAGTAGACTTCCCAGGCTCTTCCCTATACTGAGCCCAAAAAGCAAACAACTTCTGAAAGGAATGTAATTTGAAGCGAAAAATTGCCAGTTAAAAATGACCAAAACATGAATTGGTTTGCTTTCCATGACTAGATCATTCGCACGCCTGGGTGCCATTTCAGGATAAAAATACTCTGTACCTGAGTTACTCTCCCTTGTTTCGCATAAAACGAATATTTTCGTCAATCATAATATGCATGGCAGTATAGAATAGTGAATATATGGGACTAAGAATTACATTTCTTGCTTACACAGAGAATAAAAATTTGTTGGAACAACTAAATCTATATTTGAGAAAAAAAATTTCCATCTCAGGAGCGTTTTCGAATGGTACTGAAATCACAACTCAAGAATTAACAAACGAAATCGAGTACTGACACTAGATTTGGTTTGTTAATTCTTAAGTTGTGATTTTTTTGTTCAAACAAGGTTTGGGATTTCCAAGGGCATTCTTTATGGAAGTCTTTTGAACCATAGATTACATCCCGCAATATTTATTTGATTCACTATTAGAGCAAAATAAGTAAAATAATTGATTCCAAAACTCTTAAACTTCCTGGAGAGAGAATTGAGAATGCAGCAGAATGAACCAATAGGTATTTGGAGCAAAGTGGGAATACTCCTTGAATTTTTTGGAGACATCTTCATTACGGAAAGATTGAATGTTTGAGACGAGTGAAAAACTTCCTCTCTGAAAGAATTTCTATTTCATGTCTAACAGAAAACATGTTTCAATTCATAGAATCCTCGCAATTTCCCCTTAATTTTTTATGTAATTTCCCCCCATTTTGAATGGAAATTATTGCTCTCCATCTCGCCTCAGGATTGCGTGGCTATCTCTTGATTCCGGTCAGATTCCGTCTCCGTATGCTGCACTGACTCTAGGGTATTCCTTTCGCCTAAAATTCATATCCACATAGCACCAGCACATGGCCCATTACGCAACACAACGTCAAGTTTCCACCAAAGGTCAAAGTAAGTTAAGAATAATCTTCAAATTGCAATTGTTTTAAGATCATCTATTTCTTTTTACTCTAACGCAACCTACAAATTTTTTCGACAAATCAATCGTCTGTTCATTCCAATTCCTATTCCATCGTTTTTCATGCACGGCATCTCACTTGATTTCATTGCCCTCTTAACCCTCCTGAACTGGCGCGTAGAGCGGCGCGCCGCTGCCAACTACTCAACCTATAAGGCGCCACTGCAGTGCAAATGAGACGTAAGAGATCTAGCCAGTTCAGGAGGGTTAAGGCTTAGTGGAATTGATGTTTAAAAATTAATTAAAAATCGCCTAATGAGGGCACCGGGAAAATTCCAAAAGGGCATCAACCCCCAACCCCCTCGGTGCATTTTGCAAAAAAAAAATTTGACTCCAAGTGCGGTGGATAATTACCCTTTATTTACTCCGAAGACTAAGTGGGATTGATTTTCCGAAATTAATTAAAAATTCCCTACTTAGGGCACCGGGAAAATTCTTAATGGGGATCAACCCCCCCCCCCCCCCCCCGGTGCATTTTCAAAAAAAAAAATTTGACCCCAAGTGTTTGTATTGGATAATTACCCTTTATTTACTCCGAAGACTCGGTGGAATTGATTTTCAAAAATTAATTAAAAATTCCCTACTTAGGGCACCGGTAAAATTCCAAATGAGGATCAACCCGCAACCCCCTCGGTGGATTTCCCAAAAAATTTTGACCCCAAGTGTTTGCGTTGGGTAATTTCCCTTTATTTATTCCGAAGACTCGGTGGAATTAATTTTCAAAAATTGATTAAAAATTTCCTACTTAGGGCACCGGGAAAATTCTTAATGGAGATCAACCCCCCCCCGGTGTATTTTCCAAAAAAAAATTTGACCCCAAGTGTTTGCGTTGGATAATTACCCTTTATTTATCCCGAAGACTTGGTGGAATTGATATTCAAAAATTGATGAAAAATTCCCTAATTAGGGCACCGGTAAAATTCCAAATAGGGATCAACCCCCAACGGCCCCCGGTGCATTTTCAAAAAAAAAAAATTTGACCCCAAGTATTTGCGTTTGATTATAATTCTTTTTTTTTTCACTTGGATTTGTAAAAATCAATTGAAAATCCCCTACTGACAAAGAGTGCACCGACATATCTCCCCCCATTAGTCTTCCCCCATCCCTCAGGTATAAATAGACAATATTTTTAATTTTTCACGGCTTTACTTTGTATTAATTTTTGTAATTTAACGAGATGGGAACGTACATTGAGTGGCGGTAGTGGGGGCCGTACAGTCCCCCACCACATCTTCCGCTACGGTCTCCCGCTAGTTTCAGCATCATACATTGGATAATTGAAAAATCATTATCAGATAATTTGTTCTTATTCCAAAAGTTTACATCTTTATGCCGTTTAAAAAACAATAGCGTTGCGGCTTATTACGAGCTAATTTTATATGCATCTAAAAATTTTTCTGCTAATGCCATTTAAAAAAAAAAACGCAGTCATGCTAGCTTTTTTGTAAGTTACCCGAATAATCATTTAAAAAATCAATAGGATTTAATTTCCGATATCGGATAATTTAAAGCTAATTAAGAGCTAATTTTCTACGTTTCCAAAAAAATTTTCAGCTAACCCAGTTTTCGGAAAAACAACGTTGATGCTGCCTTACCGCAAGTTAGCAGAAAAAATGGTTAAAATATTAACAAAATTGGTTTTCGACATGGGATAATTTAGAGCTCATTAGCAGCTATTTTTTCACGTCTCAAAAAATGATTTTTTTCTTTTTCAAAAAAATTTTTTTTCACAAAACGACGCATTTACATACTTTTGACCAAAATGTAGAAATGAACTAAATCTCATTTATAAAAGTAGCAAAAAAATCATTTTTGACATTGGATAATTGAAAAATCATTACCAGATAATTTTTTATAATTCCAAAAGTTTTCATGTTTATGCCGTTCGGAAAACAATAGCGTTGCGGCTTATTATGAGCTAATTTATATACATCCAAAAAATTTTCGCTAATGCCATTTTTAAGAAAAAAAAAAACGTATTCATACTATTTTTTTCGTAAGTTAGCAGAAAAATTATTTAAATCACTAGAATTTGATTTTCGATATCGAATGATTTAACACTCGTTAAGAGCTAATTTTCTGCGTTTTCAAAAAATTTTCATGTTTATGTCATTCGGAAAACAATAGCATTGCGGCTTATTATGAGCTAATTTTATATGCATTCAAAACTTGCCATATATTACCAAATAAATGATTCAAAAATGAACAAAATTTGATTTTCGCCATCCGATTATTGCAAGCATTAGCACCTATTTTTTTCACGTTTCAAAAAATAGAACAAGTGGATAATTGCATTTTTGGACTTCCGTTTCCGGTCTGCGAGGAGAAGGTTGTGAAACTCGTGTGCGCGACGCGTTTTTTGTGAATTTTTTAAGATTTTTAGTCTACTAGGGGAACAAGTGGGTGTGAAAGGGTGGGAAGGGATAGGGTAAGTGAGGGGTGGAAAGGGCCAAGGAGTAGGTTGGGCGGTAGGAGAGAGGTGTTGAGAGAAAGTGCAGGGGAGAGGGTTGGAGGTTGGGTGTGAGTGTGGGATAAAAGACGGAGTTTGGTGTGTTCTGAAGGGTAAGCAACAGAGTACAGGTACGAGGGGAGGTGAGTTTAGCATAATTAGCGTAATCGGGTGGACAAGGGAGGAAAAAGGGATAGATTTGAGGGGTTGGTGGACGAGCGTGGGGCGATAGAGAAGGGGGGTAGAGAGGGGCCAGGGAAGAAAGTGGCGCGAAGAAAGGTAAAGGTGGCGCCGGAGATAGGAGAGCGGGAAAAAGGGAAACGGATAGGTGTGTAGGTACAGAAGGATTAGACCGATATAATAGGGAGGATGATTAGTTACTGGGAAGGCACGACGGTGGGAAGCGGGGGNGGGGGGGGGGGGGGGGGGGGGGGGGGGAGACAGGAGAGACAGAGAAAAGGGGAGAGGAAGTCCCAAAGGATGGGAACATGAATGAGACGTTCTATGAGTCGCTACCGTCAATGGGAGAATGGGACACGTCAGACACGGAGGTGGTGAAGGGTAGGAAAAAAAAGAGGGAGGATCAGCAATGCATAGAGATTATTGAGGGAGAAGATAGAGCAGGAAAAGATGGGGAAAACGGTAGAGACAGTGCAGGATATGCTCGCTGCGAGGAATCTGGAGAGAGAAGCGGAATGGGATAGTAAATTGGAGAGGAGGGAGGATTTTAAGAAGAAGAAAAGGGGGGCAATTCATGCAGAAGAAGAAGGAGAGTAGGAGGAAGAGGAGGCCAAAAGGAAAAAGTGCGAAGAGCCGGTGAAGCAGGTTGGAGTAGCGGAACAGGTAGTGGGAGAGGATACGCTAGGTAGACATGAGGCAATGGCTAGAGAGGTTTAGAGAGGTGACATTGGCGGCACTCAAGGATGTGAAAACGGAGGGGAGGGAGGCGAGGGAAGGGATACAAAAGGTCAAGGAAAGCTGAGATAACTGGCAGGGGAGATTGGAAGAAGAAAGGAATCAAATTTGAGAAAAGTTCGATGAACTTGGGGAAAAATTAGATAAGGCAGAGAGGGATAGGAAGGAAGATAAGGGTGAGTTTGGAAGTCGACTGGAGAAGCTGGAGGAAAAGGCAGGGAAGGTGGACAGGATTGAGGAAAGAGTGGAAGAATTAGTGAGGGGAAAGGAAAATAGAAGAGGAGGAGGAGAGAATGGAAAAGCTTTAGGGGAGGATATAGAGGCAAGGCTTAGAGAACTGGAGTGGAGGGAGGAGAGATTGGAGAGAGAAGAAGAAAAGTAATATAGTGATTAGGAGGATGAAACTAGGTAAAGGGGAGGAGAGAGAGGAGGTGAAGAAGTTACTGAGAGAAGTATTAGAAGTAGAAGTCAAGTGGGTGAGAAAAATTGGGGGGAAGGATAGAGAGGGAGGGGCGTCAGTAGTAGTAGGTTTGAGGGACGAGAGAGAAAGGAAGAAGGTTTTCGAGAAGAGGAGAAACTTGAAAGGGAGGAAGAAGAGACTGGAGAACGACTTGACATTTAAGGAAAGAAGAATACAATGGGAGCTAGAAAAGATAGCGGATATTGAAACTGGTTAGGGTGCGGAGGTGGGAGTAGGGAGGGGAAGAATATGGTTAGATGGGAAATTATGGAACTGGGATGAAAGAAGGATGAAACTGAGAAACGAAAAGGGGGAAGAATGGAACAAAGAGAGGAGGAAGCAAAGGATAGAGAAGATAGAGGAGCGAAAGAGGAAGAAAATTAATGAGGAAAGACAGAGATGGAGGTGGATCAGGCTCAAGGGGGGGAATCAAACTTAGGTTAAAAAGAGTAGGAAGCAGAAAGTGGAAGCACAAGGAGGGACGAAAGACGGAGGGAGGAGGGAGTAAAAAGGTGGCATTCTGGAATGTAGCAGGGGTGAAGCGGAAAGATCCGGATTTTTGGAGGAAATTAAAGAATTCGGATGCATTAGTTTTGTTAGAGACGTGGTTAGGAAGGGATGGGAGGGTGTGAAGAAGAGGGCGCCAGGGGAGTTTAGATGGAAAGTGCAAGTAGGAAAAAGGGATAAGAAAAGGGGGAGATGGATAGGAGGTATGTTAATGGGGATAAGTAAAGAACTGTGTGAAGAATATTGGGGGGAATTGAGATAATTGAGCAGGGCGTGGAGGGATGGATTGAGGGAAGAATAAAGCTAGGAAGAGATAGCTGGAGGATCATTGGAGTATATGGGTGATTCTTCGAAAATGGTCATTTTTTTGTCCCAGCGGTTTTTTGATTCCGAAATGGTCGTAACGTATACCATTAGGTGAAGAATTTTTGAGTCATCACAGTTCTCAAATTTTGGAAAAAAAATGTATGAAAAACCCACTCATTAGCTTAGGAGAGTGAGAAATAGGTGCTAAATGTCAATACCGTGGCATGTCCTCCAATCAAAATTGAACTTTCAATTGCTTATTACTACTTCAATTCATGAAAGAAAAAAAATCCCAAAATTGAGATAGAAGGACATACCCTGAGTCGAACTTTTTTACATAATTTCAATCACCCAGTGATCATTTGGGGTGTATAAACTCGCTCTCAATTCTGTCCACAAATTTTCAATTTTTTTTTCGAATTTTGAATAAGACCGCGGGAGCGCCACCTACAATAATTCAATATGGCGTCAGTGGCTCAGTTTTCGAAGGAGGACATTCCAATTGAATAATCACAGTCGCTGCGGCCGATCCCACACCGATTTGTTCACATATAACAATCGACAATAGATTAAAATACGTATGTCACGAAATTAGGTGTCAATATCGTGGTGATGTCTCTCCCTCGTATTTTTTACGATTTTGGAGCAAGTGTGGTCGGAAATTCTTCCTCCCAACAGGCTGAAGAAACCTCTCTTTGCTCAATATCTGACATGTAAACAATTCGGTGTCCGGTTGATTTCAAAAGTAATTGTCAATACCGTGGATGTCAACACCGTGGATATTTCTACATAAAGGGTGAGAATCAGTGTTTATCAATAGTATTATTGCTTTTCATGAGTGTTTTCCAATTTTATTTATTTTTTCTCGTCTCAGATGACAAAAAATTGTCGAAAGACTTCACGGGAGGGGAAAAAGAACTTCCACCAACGCAATCAGAATCAATCCAGAGTTTCGAACCAGAACGAAAAATCAAACAACAAAGCAGACAGAGAAGAAAGGTTGAGGAAAAAGAGAGAGACAGAGAAGAAAAGAAGGCAGAAAATACGCGACGATCCAGTGGCTCATCAGGCCTACTGCAAGGCTGAGAGACAACGCAATGAGAAGAGAAAGAAAGATGGAAAAATAAAATCTGTGGCTGAGTTAACTATGAAGGAGAAAAAAATCCGTCGAGATAAACAAAAGGTGTCACAGAGAAATTCAAGGATGAAACGAAAGGTATTATCATCTACTTTACCTCAGACAGACGACATGAATAACAATTCTCTCAGTAAACAAGCAAAAGTGGGCAGAAAAAGGATCGTTGAAAAGTTAAGACAGTCTTATCGAAATAATGTGAAACTGGTAAATGAGAATAAATGTTTGAAAAAAATAGTGAATAAATTGAGGAAAAGAATCAGTAGATCGAGATCTAGAGCACTTCAATCCACATCTCCTTGTTCAAAAACGAAGAAATTCTTGAATGGACAAAGGATCGATCCCGACATAAATAAAAAACTAATTACTGGTGAAGTGATTTTTCAGCAAATGAGGAAGGCCTACGTCGACTCTAAAAGTGATAAATTTAAACAAATTTTAGGAAGAGTTCTATGTGGAAAAGTAGTAAAAAAATATCGTAAATTGAAATTCGTTAGAAAAGAAACTGCTCCAGTGGTTTCTTCTAGGATCACTCTCACTGGTGACCCACTCAAGTACACG
Organism: Diachasma alloeum; assembly: GCF_001412515.2. NCBI lineage: Eukaryota > Metazoa > Arthropoda > Insecta > Hymenoptera > Braconidae > Diachasma > Diachasma alloeum. The sequence continues at coordinate 100,747 of NW_021680451.1, read as the reverse complement.
AGGAAGGAAACAGTGGGCTCAAAGTTTATCAGAGATAAAATAAAAAGGTTTTACGTGGAGAATTCCCAAATCGATCCTCGAAAGAAGAACTCTAAGAAGGTGAATGGTCAATTAGTGTCGAAACATCATATGAATGCTAGTATAAAGGACTTGTACTTGAAATTCTGTGCTACGAATTCTCTTCGTGTCAGCTATTCTTTCTTTGCCAAACATCGTCCATCCTACTGTGTAGCCCCAAAAGTTAGCGCAAGGAATACATGCGCTTGTCTTACTCATGAGAATTTTAGTCTATTGCTCAGTGCTTTATATAAAATTAAAATTTTGGAAGAAAATTCTACAGAAAAGGTTATCAAACGTGTCACGTGTGCTAATCGATTGGAGCAGTGCATTACCAGGACATGTGAGGAATGTGTGGGTAAACAAGTGGAGTATAACTGTCAAGATGTGAATTTAGAAGATGAAATGTGCTACATGAAGTGGGAAACGAAGAGAGAGAATCGTATAAATGAAAAAACACAAAAACCCATGGTTGTTTCAATAACTAAAAAGAACAAAATTACATGCAAGGTCAAAGAAGGACTGGATCTATTTTCAGCTCAATTTGAATTGTTCATGGCTCACGAATGGCGGGTTTTTCAAATTGGGGAATGATGAGATGCTTGTCTTAATGGATTTCAGTGAAAATTATGCTTGCAAATATGGCACTGAAGTACACTCAGTGCACTTTGGAGTGAGCCGAGAACAGTATACTCTGCATACGGGTATGCTGTATCTCTCAGGACTTTCAAAGGGATTTTCCACTCTTTCAGAATCTCTATGACACGACCCAGCTGCAATTTTAGCACATTTGATGAAAATTCTGGATTTTTTCATGCCAAAATACCCTACAGTAAAAAAATTGCATTTATTAAGTGATAGCCCCAGTACCCAATATAGAAACAGAAAGATGTTCCACCTGATAACACTATCTTCCTCAGAAATATCATCAAATCAATGAGATTACACACAATTTTAGTGAAGCAGGGCACGGTAGACCAGCTGATGGCATCGGAGGTGTCTTGAAGATGACAGCTGATAATCGAGTGCAATATGGCCATGATGTTTCAAATTTTGACTTTTGTTACGACTTTACGCACTCGGGTGAAAGCAGTGCATGCTGATACAATTACCATTGAAGATATTCGTGCTGTCGATGCTCTACTACCAACAGATGTAAGGCCTTTCACAGGGACTATGAAAGTTCATCAATATACCTGGAAAAGGGAGAATTCTTCGTTCGTTTTCTTCAACTCTTTGAGTTGTTTCCATTGTCTCCTGGGCAACAGCTGCTCGCATTTCAACATTGGATTGACAAATTATAATATCATTCCATCTAAACCTCGTGAAACTTCAATGGAAAGAATTGAGAGGAAGGCAAAATCATCACTCTGCAAAACAAGGCCTTCGAAGAGTGGAGATTCAACGCAAGATCAGAAGAAGAATACAAAAGGAAAGATTTCTCGACTGAGAAAGGAGAGGCAGAGAATCTCTGAAGACAAGTACCCACCGTCTAATGTGCTTCAGAGTGGACCTCTCAGGAGAAGTTCGAGGTGCGTGGTATTTGTGACAGTTCTCTTCTATAATTTATTTAAATCCTTTTCGTATTTTGCAGGCTTCAAAAACGGGACAGTGCCGTGATTTAACTATGTGATTGACGTGATGTATTGTTATTTTCTTATTTTGAACTTACTGGATATTTAAAAAATGTTATGTATATAAAAAGAATTAATTAACGACTGAATTACACTACAATAATGAAAAAAACCATTTTCGAAGATAAAAAAGTTCATAATTCCTGCTCCTCGTAGTCTGTAGCGCTATTACTCCTCGAACATTCTTGGATACCCTAAAGTACCCCAAAAACATATCCAAGTCGGTTCGGTGGGCACTTTGATATTGTGAAAATTTCTAATCTCAAAAATCACCATTTTCGAAGAATCACCCATATGTGAATGATGATGAAAAGGTCAAGTTGGATCTGCTGAAAAAGGTGAGAGGTGATTTCAATATGAGGACGGGATACGAGGGGGGAATAGGAGAAGAGATGGGGAAGGGAAGGGGAGGAACAAGGAACTCGGTGGATGGGAGAGGAGCATGTGGAGGAGAGAAAGCACTGATCAGTATTCTGGAAGAGACAGGGTGGTCGATCTTGAACGGCAACTCTGAGGGGGACGAAATAGGAGTTTACTTTTGAGAGAGCAGGGGTTAGGTCGGTTATAGATTATGTAATGTCTGGGGAAAGGGGAAGAAAAAGTGTAGATAGGTTTGAAATTGGGGAGAAGTGTGATTCGGATCATTTCCCACTTGTAGTTACAACGAAGGGCGGAGAGGAGGAGAGAATTAGGAGGGAGAGGAGAAAGAGGGGCAAGAAGATGATAAAGATGAAGAATTGGGAAAGAGAGAAGAGAGAAGAACTCACAAGGAGGTTGGAGGAGGTGACTGGAGCTTGGGGGGTGGAGGGGAGCGTGGATGATATGCTGGCAGCGATTAGAGCGAAGGTTAAAAGTATTAAGGAGGAAATAGAAGGGGAATCGCGAAGAAAGAGAAAAGGTTGGGGGGATTGGTGGGATGATGAATGTAGGGAGATGAAGGAGGTAAGAAAAGCACTGAGGAGGGTGATAGGGATAAGTATAGGGAAATGAAGCGCGTATATGCAAGACTATGTGAAGAAAAGAGGGCCGAAGAGCTGAGAAATTTTGAAAGAGAGGTGGAAAAGGCGATTGAGGAAGACAGAGTGTGGGAAGTGATAAATAGGGAGAGAAGAGTGTGAAAGGGAATTAACGAAGACATAGAGCTAAAGGAATGGAAGGATTATTTTATGAGGTTACTGGGAGGAGTAGAGGGGAAAGTGAGAGGACAGGGGAGGAGAATGACAGTGGGGTACGAGGAAGGGGGACTAGCTAGGGAGGAAGTAGAGGAGGCCATAAAGAAATTGAAGAGTGGTAAGGCCGCGGGGGAAGATGAAATTGAGAATGAGATATGGAAAGGAGGAGAGGGAATCAGACGGGTAACGTGGAGGTTATGTGATAGGGTATGGAGGGGGCAGGGATGGCCGGAAGAATGGAAAGAAGTTGCTAGCGCCAATAGTAAAAAAGGGAGAAGGAAGAAGTGTAAAGGAGTACAGAGTTGTCACGCTGATGCACACCTTATATAAGGTGTATGCAGCAGTTCTGACAAGGAGATTGGAGAAGGAAGTCGAGGGGAAACAAATGGTGCCGGACAAGGTATGGGAACGATCGACACCATCTATGTACTGAATTATTTAGTAAATAAAGAACTGGCCAAGGACCTGAGAGCAGCCTCTGATTCAGTGAATAGAAGAGTTTTGTGGGAAAAGATGAAGCAGAGAGGGGTATCAAAGGGTCTGACAGAGAGAGTCAAGGAGATAAACGAGGAAACGGCGAGTGAGGTCAGGGTAGGGAAGAAGGTGTCAGAAAAATTCTGGACGGCAAGAGGGGTAAGGCAGGGTTGTCCGCTTGGCCCGATTCTATTCAATATTTTACTGGCAGATTTGGAGGAATTCATGAGGGAGAAATGGAAGGGAGGAGTGGGACTGGGTAGGACAAAGGTATTTTCACTGGCATATGGGGACGACATGGTGATACTCGCGGAGGAGGAAGCGAGAATGAGGATAATGATGGGACAGTTGGAAGAGTATATCAGGCTAAAAGATCTAATGATAAACGTGGACAAGTCGAAAATGATGGTGTTTAGGAAGAGAGCGAAGGGACAGAAGGAAAAGGACACATTGAAACTGGGGGGGGGGGAAGGAGGTGGAGGAAGTGAAGGAATTTTTCTACTTGGGATATTGGTTTAGAAGTACAGGGGGGCAGGCAAGGCAAGTAAAGGAAAGAATGGCAAATGCAGGAAAGGTGATGGGCCCGGTATGGGGCATAGGGAGAAGGTTTAGGAAGGACTGGAAAAGGAGGATTTGGCTTTTTGACACTTTAGTGTGGTCGGTAATGGAATCGGAGATATGGGGATGGGAGGAATGGGAGGGAGTGGAGAGGATGCAGGAAAGATACCTAAAATGGGTATTTGGGTTGAGGAGATCCACGCCTGGAGATCTAATGAGGGAGGAGTTGAAAAGGGATAAACTTTGGACCAGGATAGCGAAAAGAGCATGGAAGTTTGAGGAAAAGTTGAGAAGGGGAGAAGGCAGTAAACTGGCGAGGCAGTGTTTGAAGGAAATAGAGGATAGGGAGGGAAAAACACAGGTTTCGAGGTGGGAGGAGGGGAGAAGGTTTAGGGAAGAAAGAGGAATGATTGAAAAGGGGGAGAAAAGAGCGAGTGGGAGGGAGGAGAAAGAAAGTTTTGAACAGGTGGTGGAAAAAGAGAGGGAGAGGCAAGTAAGGGAGAGCTGGGAAAAGATAATAGGATGGAAAGCGAATCCTTGGTATAGGGGGGTAGCCACAGAGGGCATCCCAAGATACTTAGAGAACAGTTGGGGGGAGGAGAGGTGGAATAGGGTAGCAAGATTTCGGATGGGTGATGGTTTAAGAGGGGAAAGTAAATGGTAGAAGGAGGAGCGGAGTAGGTGCAGAAGATGTGGCGGAGATTTTGTTGCTAATAAATTAGCAAAATGCTTCCAAATGTATGGTCCATTTTAGGAATTTTTATTTTAGTATGATTTTTAACTTTCCGACCCGGAGGGAGAAAGTTATTTGGTAATGATTTTTCAATTATGTAATGTGAAAAAGGATTTTTTTTGCCACTTTTATAAATGAGATTGAGTTTATTTCTATGTTTTCGTCCAAAGTATGTAAATGCATCGTTTTGTAAAAAAAATGGAATTTTTTGATTAGAAAAAAATTATTTTTTGAGAAAAACAAATTTTCTTCAACAATTTTTCGAAACGTGAAAAATAATTGCTAATGAGCTGTAAATCATCCCATGTCGAATACCAAATTTTGTTTTTTTTGCTTCCGAATGGAAGCTATGTAATTGTAATTTTTTTCGATTTCCTAATTTTGGGTGGAAATGCCTAGAAATGTCATGAAACGTGAAGAAATGATGTTTTTAAAAAATGTCTGTATGTATGTATGTCTGTGGTCATGTGTGTGCGTATGTCCCCAATTGCCCCCATAACTCGAGAACGGTTAGCGCAAAGAACTTGAAATTTTCAAAACTGAGCTAAATTTCAGCTCGATCGGTTGAGCGGTTCCTGAGATACAGCAATTCCTCAAAAATCGTGTTTGCAGATATCTCCTGAATCATTCGACCGATTCGATTTTTTTTTTAAATACTCGTGATGATACCTATCTAAATGGATCGAAAAAAGACCATTACACCCCAAGCAATGTGGTTTTATTCTCGTTTTTTCATTTTTTCGCTGAAATTGCTTGTAAACATGATAACTTAAAAAATAATCGAGATAGAAACTTCAAACTTGGTAGGATTTCAGGTCTTGTGATAACAAAGTTTGGTATTTTGGATGAGCAAAATCGGATCAGTAGTTTCGGAGATATTCAACTTTTTATGTGAAACTGTTTTGCTCAATATCTCAAAAACTATACAACCGATTTCAATTTTTTTTTCAAAGTGTTCGTCTTGATGTCATCTATCTGCATCAATCAAAATATGTATACCCCTCTACAGAAACTTTTCAAGATATTGCCGTTTTTGTATTTTTTTGGTCAGAATTCACTCTTGAACACTATAACATGGATTAAAATCAGGGAAACCTTTTGAAACATTGACTACTAGTTAGGATTGTCAAATAACATTCCTATATCCAATTTTAGGTCAATATATTCAATAGTTACTGAGATAGAACAATTTATCAAAGATTGTTAAGAAGAAAAGGATCAACGCATCGATATTTAACTGTCCATTTTCACTCTAGGCTGACTTAGAAAGATCACATCACATAAAAAAAAAATTTTTTTCAGAAGAATGAACGTTTGAAAGAGAGAATTATTATGTAATAATAAAGTAAGAAATTATAGTCTCATTATGTAATTTTAACGAATAATTGCTTAATTATATGAAGAATCGTAAGCACGAAACAAAAAAAAAGTCATGATTGAAATTTTTTTAAACAGTAACTCCGCTCTCGAGATTGTAACGTGACATTTTCGTATGGGGGTCAAAAATGCCTATTACCTTCGCCCTTCTTCCCCTTCATCTAGGTAAACTCAAAAAGCAAAAAATCTATGGGCGCCAGGTAATTTTTTGCCGGGATTACCAAACCGGAAGAATCTACAAAATCAATTCTAATTAATTCAAAACCTCAAAAATTTACTCAGAAAGGAAAAAAACTAGATTTCTGGGGAAAGGTAACGGTCCTTGGTTCGCTCAGTGTGCTAGGTTGTGGAGAGAGGGGTGGATTTCAGGTGGAGACGGGTATTGGGTGGTCAAAACTACCAAAAAAAGAAGAAATCGACATCGTCCTTACGTGTTAAACTACTGACATTTGAAAAATTATTAATGTACAGGGTTTTCTCTTCGCATTGATCTCAACAAAAAAAAGTTTATAACAATACCTAGTAAAATAACAAATATTGGCTTGGAAATAATATTTTAAAGCTTCCTACTTAGTCCAAAAGTAATACTTCGATTTACTCGACCGTAGGTGAGGTCATCCAATCCCTCACACAATAATATAACAAAAGAATTATCGATTAATCTCGAAATACTCGAGAATGTCGAGAAATGCAGGGAGAGTATGCGAATCAAAGAGGATAGACCTGAGTAGAGGCCCGGATCGGGGGGTTTGATGGACTCCAAAAATGTTAGTTGGTACCCCACGGGAAAGGCGGCGTCCCGGTCGAATTGTCGGTAAATGTGAGTCGGGTGCGTGAGTAACTCGGCAGTAGCAGTCCCGCTGTGACAGGGACAGGTTCGGAGGGG
>NW_021680451.1:92392-92846 GCF_001412515.2 Diachasma alloeum | reverse complement strand
AATTTAATTCTCCATCGAACAGCATTGGTTTCATTCCTTAATATTAATTAGGAGGAAAGAGACCATTTTTTAATTAACGGACGAATTACTGGGGAAGCGCTCTGCGCCGAGAAACCATTGAGTTTTTCATAGCGCCGCGAATTTCGTCGCAGTTTTTATTTTTTTATTACAGAGATTAAGGAATGAAACGGGGGTTGAAGGATGGGGAATTTAATTCTCCATCGAACAGCATTGGTTTCATTCCTTAATATTAATTAGGAGGAAAGAGACCATTTTTTAATTAACGGACGAATTACTGGGGAAGCGCTCTGCGCCGAGAAACCATTGAGTTTTTCATAGCGCCGCGAATTTCGTCGCAGTTTTTATTTTTTTATTACAGAGATTAAGGAATGAAACGGGGGTTGAAGGATGGGGAATTTAATTCTCCATCGAACAGCATTCAGCAACATCCTTA
>NW_021680451.1:77709-88863 GCF_001412515.2 Diachasma alloeum | reverse complement strand
AGAGACGATTTTTTAATTAGCGGGCGAATTATTGGGGAGTCACTCTGCGCCGAGAAAACATTGGGTTTCTTATAGCGCCGTGACTTTCGTCGCAATATTAATTTTTTTATTGCAGAGATTAAGGGATGAAACGGGGGTTGATGGATGGCGAATTTAATTCTCCATTGAACAGTCTTTGTTTCATCCCTTAATATTAATTAGTCGGCGAATAAATCAACTGAAAAACATAAAGTAAACATTGAGTACAAGGAGGACAAAAGTTCCCCTCCGAACCTGTCCCTGTCACAGCGGGACTGCTACTGCCGAGTTACTCACGCACCCGACTCACATTTACCGACAATTCGACCGGGACGCCGCCTTTCCCGTGGGGTACCAACTAACATTTTTGGAGTCAGTCAAACCCCCCGATCCGGGCCTCTACTCAGGTCTATCCTCTGTGATGCGAATCCCCGTGAGAGTGAGAGAGCGAGGCAATAAACCCACCCGTGCACGTATAACGTACGGCGGGAGGAAGCAAAAATTCCTTAAAACTAAACTCGCCGTAGCGAAAAATCGGCAGAGGGAAATCCGAAAAACCCAGAGCCCCCGTGCTCGGGAAAGTCTAGAGAAGCCAATGAAACCAAAATCAAAATTTTGGGATCGTTGGGAGCCACTCCAGATTGAGTTTTATCCGGAGGGAAATCTAAACGGAGGAACGCTTACGGGAAGCGATAGCTACCACTGGAAGCCGCGTTAGGGGAAGGCCGCGAGGGGAAAACTACGCAATTTTTACGTAGGATGAAATAGAGATACTCCTCACCCTAGGGGCGAGGGAGAAGGAAATAGCCCACGTCGGAAATCGTCCGATTTCGACTGGGAAAAGACACAGGAATTCCGGTCCTGGACAAACACACTCGCTGAACTCCAAAATCATCTCAAAAGATGACAGGGATAAACTGGAAGGGGGAGAGCTCTGCATCAACCCGATTTTGGGGGAAAATCGCCGAACCAAGAAAAAAAAAATCGGGAGAACACACGGATGGAAATCCGGAATAAGAGATGATACCCCAAAAAAAAAGTGTCAAATTCGGAACAAAAAGTATATATAAAAAAAGGATATCAACCACTGCACGTGGCTGAGGGCTACGTGAGGGATACCGCCAAGAAGGGGAAACGACGCCACTTGAAAATGGCTCGAAATTAGGGAAAAAAAAATACCAGAAAACTCACTGTTCTTTTATTTTTGAGGGTCCTCTTCCCTTTTCGGACCATTTTTGGATCCTTATAGCTTCTTTGAGGCACAATAATCCGTACGGATACAATTGCGTCGTATAGGCACCAAAAATTCGCACGCGACTAGGTGTTTGGGACGGTCAACGCGGAACTGATTTCGGGGGTCAGTGCTGCGACACACCGGGCCCTCGGGACTTCCGACCCACCAGGCTGAGCGCTCATTGGTGGAGATAGTTTCTCCTCAAGGTGTAAGCCTCGAGGGAGCCACCGAATAAATTCGGGGATTTTCGAATGCGTAAATTCAAATAAAGATCAAATTAATTCTTAAAAATTATTTTTAGAGCGGATGGGGGCTCGATCGATCCTAAAAATTTAAGATGCGTCTCACGGATCAAATCTCCGGGATTTACGAGGCAAAGTTAATAATTACGGATAATTATTTCACACACCAAAAAAAATAGAATAAACGTTTCCCCCCGAAACTCTAAGGCAACCTGGCAATTCACCGGGATTAAGGGTTGCATTTACCCCAAGTGACCTTCCAACAAAACTCAAAAAAAGAACCCATTTTACCCCGTAATATCCAACTAAAGTTCTGGAGCGCTAATATTTCAATTAATCCTAAATGATTTCCGCGAGAGTTATAAAAGGGTTATTCCCACAAAAAGACCGGATGACTCTACATATGGCCCTTCTTCTCGATCAAATTATGGGCCCTCAAAAATTATTTATCGATCGTGTACTAATAAAAAAATTACCACACTGGAGTGGGAAAATAATAAACCGAAAATTCTCCACCGAAACTCAAAAATTCTCCATTGGAATGGGAAAACTGAACTCCAAAAATTCTCCATCGGAATAGGAAAACTTAACTCCAAAAATTCTCCATCGGAATGGGAAAACTTAACTCCAAAAATTCTCCATCGGAATGGGAAAACTTATGCTCAAAACTCCACCGGAGTGGGAAAACAAAAAATCTCTCTCTCTCACCCTACTTAATTGGTCACGGATAGACTTTTCCTGTCGTGGGGGTAGATGTGTTCAGGTCTCGGTGGTGTTCCTAACGGACATCCCCACATGTTCGTTACAAGATATAATATTATTCAGCTAAATTTCAAAATGTTGCTGCTTCTCTATTTTAATGGGTGGAAGAAAAAATGTACATACGTAGAAGAGGCAGAGTCTATGGTACGTCAAAAGGTAATGAAATTTGAGTATTGTTGGCCATAACATTTTCAAAAATACCAACCAATAAGTTTTCATTTCTAAGAAACATGGATCGAGTTTCATTCGGAAGCATACTACCAATGGAGTTGGTAAAAACTAAAATTGAAGAAAAAAAATTTACACAAAAAGTAACAGTCATGAGTGATCTGTCAAATAGCTTCCGTCATACTGCTTGTTTTAACCATTGTTTCTGCTAACCTGCGGTAAGCTAGCATCGACGCCGTTTTTTCAAAAACTGGGTTAGCTGAAAACTTTTTGAAAACGTTGAAAATTAGTTCTTAATTAGCTTTAGAATATCCGCTGTCGAAAATTAAATTCTATTGATTTTTTAAATAATTTTTCTGCTAACCTACAAAAAAGCTCGCATGAATACTTTTTTTTTAAAATGGCATTGACAGAAAATTTTTTAGATACATATAAAATTAGCTCATAATAAGCCGCAACGCCATGGTTTTCCGAACGGCATAAAGATGAAAACTTTTGGAATTCTAACAAATTATCTGATAATGATTTTTCAATTATCCAATGTCAAAAATGATTTTTTTATCACTTTTATAAATTTGGCATGTGACGTTTGGGATTTTAGTATACTATTAGTTGTATCTTAAAATCCGCGAGTCGTCAGTTGACCCTTTCGCCTAGCTAGCGATGCCGGTGAGCTTACGGGTCGTTCGCTCACGGGGAAACTAATCGGGAAGGGAGATTTAGGAATGGTTCTCCTCCCAAATAACCAGTAACCCTCCAAGTTATCCAATCATGAGAATATAATTAACTAATAGGAAGGTTACACGACAAAATGGGTTAAATGGGTTCGGCGTACGCGGATCTAGATTTTTGGGGAAGGCCAACGTCTGGACACTTCGGCCTCCCACCGTACTCTGCCTTGGAGCAGAGTCGCGAGGCGGTTGCAAATCCAAAATGCTTGATAAGCACTCCCACGGTTGTACCTTCAAAGAGCTCAAGTTGACTCTTGTTACACCGTGTGACTGCTGATTCAGCATCGGACCCGTAAATACTTTTGTTATTAAAATATTGATTAAACAATTCCGACGTGTGGATGCTCCACACGTCACAGGCTCATTTCTACATTTGGTCAAAAGTATGTAAATGCGTCGTTTTGTGAAAAAAAACATTGAAATTTTTTTATTAGAAAAAAATGATTTTTTGAGAAATAAAAATTTTCTTCAACGATTTTTCGAAACGTCAAAAATAGTTGCTAATGAGCTGTAAATAATCCCATGTCGAAAACCAAATTTTGTTTATTTTTTACCCATTTTTTCTGCTAACCTGCGGTAAGCTAGCGTTGACGCCGTTTTTCCAAAAATTGGGTTAGCTGATAACTTTTTGAAAACGTTGAAAATAAACTCTTAATTAACTTGAAATTATCCGACATAGAAAATCAAATTCTATTGATTTTTTAAATAATTTTTCTGCTTACTTACAGAAAAGCTAGCAGAAACACTCTTTTCAAAACCGGCATTAGGAGAACAATTTTTGGATGCATATAAAATTAGCTCATAATAAGCCGCAACGCTGTTGTGTTTCGAACGGCATAAAGATAAAAACGTTTATAATTATAAAATGTTTAGAATTATAACAAATTATCTGGTAACAATTTTTCAATTATCCAATGTCAAAACTGATTTTTTTGCCACTTTTATAAATGAGATTTAGTTCATTTCTACATTTTGGTCAAAAGTATGTAAACGCGTCGTTTTCTGAAAAAAAAAAATTAGAAAAAAAATTTTTCTTTGAAAAAAATTGTTTTTTTTTATTTGTTGAAATGTACAAAAATAGCTGCTGATGAGCTCTAAATTATCCCATATCTAAAACGAAATTTTGTTAATTTTTTAATCATTTTTTCTGCTAACTTGCGGTAAGCTAGCATTAACGCCGTTTTTCCAAAAACTGGGTTAGCTAAAAAATTTTTGAAAACGGAGAAAATTAGCTCTTAATTAGCTTTAAATTATCTGATGTCGAAAATCAAATTCCATTGATTTTTTAAATAATTTTTCTGCTAACTTACAAAAAAGCTAGCAGAGACAGGTTTTTTTCAAAAACGGTATTAGGAAAAAAATTTTTGAAGGCATAATAGTTCATAATAAGCTGCAAATTGTCCAATATTGAAAATTCGATTCTGCTACTTTTGCCTGCTAGGTTAACATGTGTATCAATTTCCTAGAAAACTAAAAAAATTTCTTGAATTTTTTGAAAAATTAATCATTTTTACGTATGATAAATATGAAAAAATTAAAATTTGGGAAATGAAGAATAATTTGTGAGTTGAAAAAATTTGGAAACACTATGTTTTGTTTTCTCATAATCAACAATTAGGCAATTGAGATATGTTTTGATATAAAGATAAACTTCACACATGAAGAAATGAACAATATGACGCAGACAAAATTTTTTGGCATTTGAAGAATTTGAAAATACCAGGGATTTTTGTCAGCGACTACTTCACGTGACTCATTGACCAATCAGAATTGAGGATTAGCGGTCAGGCAGTTTCGAGATATTTCAACATAAAACAACTTCACGTTTCTTTCATCTTTAGTAAATAGGATAGGATCAATATCCGTAATTGTTGCAAAATAAGGGAAGTGTTATGAATCGATAAAAACAAACAATTTTTTGGGAATTATTCATGAAAACCCGCGGAGTTTCTAGAAAACTGAATAATTTTTTAGATTCTTTTCGAATGAAAAAGAAAACCAGACGTTTCTCTAGACTTTCCTGAAAAACTGGCGAATTTTCTCGGTTTTCTAAGAAACCGGCAAATTTTTTAGAATTCTCTAGAGAAGAGAATGATTTTTTCGAATTTTTCAGGACACTAAAAAATTTCCTAGAAAATTAGAAAATTTTCTCCAATTGTCTTGAAAATTAGAGAATTTTTCAGAATTTCCTCAAAAAGCGAAGAATTTTCTCGAATTTTCTAGAAAATCTGACCATTTTCTCGAACTTTTTAGGAAACCGGAGAAATTTCTAGATTTTTCTTGAAAACCAGCGAATTCTCTAGAATTGTCTAGAAAACCTGAGAATTTCCTCAAATTTTTTCGAAAACCAGAGAATTCGTTAGATTTGTCCAGAAAACAGGATAATTTCCTCGAATTTTCTAGAAAATCAGAGAATTTTTTTGAAAAATCTAGAATTTTCTAGAATTCAAATAGATGGCGCTCCGGCAAAAGACTTTGTTTCCCCAAAATGACCCCCCATAATCGAATCATAGACGCATTAATGTAAAAAATTGCAGATGGCTGTATCTTTGATACAGCTGTAATTGTACGTCTATGGTTTTTCCTTCTCTCTCGAATTTCCTAGAAACTTTTTGCATTCCCTCGAATATTCTAGAAACTCCTTGCATTCGCTCGAATTTTCTAAATTCCTTGAATCCCCTCGAAATTTCTAGAAACTTCTCAAATTCTCTCGATTTTTCTAGAAACTCCCTGAATTTCTTAAGGGGGTCTTCGCTTTTTCCAGGGTCAAAAAATCGATTTTTTTTTACATTTTATTATCCTACCACTATTTCAAAATATTGTAGAGAAAGCATTTTTCAGAAATTCCAAATATTGACGGAACTACAGGGCCCCAACGCCGAGCGCGTGCAGGTAGCTCATCCGTTGCAGCGCAACAATAGAGTCTTTCAACGCTGTTAGAGACGTGCGAGATTGGATTATAGGCGGGAGGTGCTCCTTTGGAAAACTGTTGACATTCGATAGTGTTCATACCTGTGTCTTTAAAATTAGTTTGCAATGAGTTTTCCTAATAGACTTCAGTCCATTGCGCACCCTCGAACGGGGTAGTTGATTTTTGTAGCACGACTCTCGAAATAGAAATGGACAGAAAAAGATCCCGGGCAAATCCGAATAATCCTTCGCGTGCGAAAAAACGTAAATTCCGTGGCAATCAGTATACCAAAGTAGGTAATACATCATTCGTAAGTGCATCAGTAGCTAAACTAAGGAAGAGAGCCGCTGAAAAATTCGATATCACCGACAATAGTCATTATTGTCTGATTAAGTTTATGACAGTTTTTTCCGCTATTAGTAGTGCAGTGATTTGCAAAAATTGTGAGGGTGACATAAACTTTTCGAAAGGTTTAATTCGTGGTTTGGGATTTCGTATTGTTCTGCAATGTAAATATGGCAAAAAAGACGTACCTTCTAGCCCAATGATAGACAGAAAATATGAAATAAACCGTCGCATAGTTTTTGTGTTTCGACTTCTTGGTGTGGGTTTGGAAGGTCTCAATCTTTTTGTTGGACTTATGGACTTAGGAGTGAGTGTTAGTAATACTTTATATTACTCGTGTTTGAAAATTATTCATGAAGCATCGGAGGAGATACACAAATATGTCACACGTGCAGCGGTTGAAGAAGAACAAGAATTGAATAGCGGAGATCATCATTTGACGGTATCATGCGATGGGACGTGGAAAAAAAGAGGCTTCCAATCATTATTTGGTGTTTCAAGTCTGATTGGCCAATTGACAGGAAAAGTCGTAGATGTCGAAATTAAGTCGAGTTTCTGTCAAGGATGCAAAATGAAGTTGAAAAAACTGGTGGAAAGGAAAATAACTCAAAGAGAATTCGATGATTGGATGGAGGAACATGAAGAAGTTTGCACACATAATCATAATGGAAGTTCTGGAAAAATGAAAGTTGACGATATCACTGATATGTTCAAAAGATCTGAAGAAAAATATGGAGTTCAATATACTACATACGTTGGTGATGGTGACTGCAAAACATTTCCTGCTATTCAAAATGCGAAGCCTTATGGCAAACAGAATAGTAATGAGAATTCACGCTGTTTGAATTCTTTGATTTGGTCCTTCACTCCTAAGCACCTGCATTCAGGGACGAAAATTGTAGAAATAGCAACATACCTGGCTGTTTGTATATTCAATGACGGATTTAGGTCAATCCAGAGAATGATGGAGCAAATGGGTATTCAAATGGGTCCCCGTTGTGATGGATACGTTGTTCGAAGGGATCAACAGAGAGTCGATCGTTCGGAGAGGCGTGTCTCTGACGCAGCGGGAATTGCACGAATTGCCAAAAATTCAGAAAAATGTGCAGAATAGGATTTCTTCGAAAAAGAAGAAGGGGCATTGTATGGCGCAGGAATTGCTGATTGAGTGTAAGTGTTGATTTTTCTTTTGTTCAATAATATCTCCGTGAATGGAGTACCAAGCGCTCACCGTCTTTTCCTCCCCGGCACGAGAGTGCCTGGCGCACCTTATCCGGAAGTTCAAAGGCGATTTTCTCGGAACTAAAATTCCGGGGATTTCCCATGACTTTTTACAGAATATTTCAGAAAGTTAATCACAATCGATTTGAAATTTTTACCACCTATTTGACATCTACAGAGCTTTCTCGCCTACCACGCTCAGAATAATAGCTTCAATAATTTCAATTTTTATTACAAATTGTAGGCCCGAATTTCCCCGGGAAAATTGGGCCTCATCCGGAAAAGCAGAATTTTTTTTTTTTCAATTTATTTCATTTATTCTGCTAGGGGACGAAGCCAGATGTTTGCTGAGTACTAAAACATGCAATTTTCTTATTTCAGATGTGTTGGAACCTCGAAACTTAATTTTCAATCATTCAATCAGTATTGGGGCCCGTCTACTTCATCATCAAATAATTAATTGCAGATTGTCCGGGAGCATGAAAAGTTTTGTTATTTCACTAGTAGAAAGATAATAAAAATTACCTTAAAAAAAATCTCATTTGTAACTTTTTTTTTCATATGAAATAAAAATCGTGGAAAAGTTGCCATTTTTGCCGCCCGGTAAAGCGCAGACCCCCTTAAGACATCGCTTCTCCCTGAATTTCTTCGAAGTTTCTAGAAACTTCTAGAATACCCTCGAAATTTCTAGAAACTCCTTGAATTCCCTCGAAATTTCTACAAACTACTTGCATTTCCCTGAATTTTTTAGAAACTCCATGAATTTTCTAGAAACTCCTTACTTTTTCTTGAATTTTCTAGAAACTCCTTGAATTCTCTTAAATTTTCTAGAAACTCCCTGAATTTTCTAAATGTCACGAAACTCCCTAAATTCCCTCGAAATTTCTAGAAACTCCTTGAATGTTTTCGAAATTTCAAGAAACGTCTCGAATTACCTCGAAATATCTAGATTTTNAGATTTTTCTAGAATTCCGATAAATGGCACTAAAAATAAGGACCGTTTTCCAAAATGACCGACCCCCCCATAATGAAACCATAGACGTATCCACGTCAAAATGAGAGTGGAGATATGAAGAAATTCATAAAATTACATGATGAATGAAAATCCAAAAAGAAAGAATCAATCAATTTTGTGCATGATACGCATGAGCAAATTGGAAAATATGGCGCAAAGAATAATTCGTAAGTTTGAAGTAGTTGAAAATACCGCGTGTTTTTCGCTGACCAATCAGGGGGACTATTCTCAACAAAAAGCTGCTTTTTCCACCGCTTTTTCGAAGCTGCGATTTTCTGCCGCTAGGGGGCGACACGATACTAAATGACACGAAGTGATGACTTTGCAAATGCATTATGCGCAAATACCCCTCCATCTGTAATTTTTCATTTTGGAGCAGCTATAATTTATATTTGAGTAAAATGTTATACTGTAGTCAAATTGGCATGGATGTGCTTTTTTAATTCACCGCGGATGCAAAAATACCCATTCGATTTAGATAAAATTGTGCTGAATAACATGTCAAAATGATCAAATATAGATCGGTGCAGAAAATATCTAAAAAAATTAAAAAAGATCAGGGTTCTTGGGCGAACGCCAAGAATCCATGTAGCTTCAATTAAATTCAATCAATTATTGAGAAAAAAAATACCAGCGTATAGGGGGTATAAGTCTCTACAGAATTAAGTTAGAACCCAATAGTCCACATCCACTAGTTTTGCCGTAATAAATTGTTTAGTATTTTTAACCTCACATGTGGTAAAATGATCAGCTGATTCCGTAAGCTCCACCTCTTTCTGCGCGCGCACTTGTCTCAAAGTGGCGCAATGCACAGTTGATTTAAACTGTCTTGATTTGTGATCATGCGCCTCAAAATGGAAAAAAATTGGATTTGTTTTTTTTTTCACGGTAATTATATTAAAAATATTTTTCTGAGTCAATTATATTAAAAATATTAATAGTTGGCGATTTTTCAAAGTATCTTTTTATAGTATTATGGAAAAGAAAGGAACAAACAGCGGAAAAAACTCTGAAAATTTACGCTGAAGAATTTCTATAGAAATATCAAAATCTAGTGTTTTATCAAATATGTTTCTACAAATTTCACAGTAAAATAACATAATATCAAATTGAAAAGGTGCAAAAAAATAAATAAATATTTTTAATAAAATTGTAATAAAATAATGGGGGTTATAATTGAGTTTCAATAGAAATTCAGTAGAATTTCTTCGAGAAAACGATTGATTTTCCTATTAATTTTTATTTCTGCAAGACTTGGAAGCGTCATTATTTTTTATAATTAACGAAAATTTTAAGAGGGTCACAAAGAGGTTAATTTCACGATTAAAAAGTGGAAAAGAAGGGTCATAAGCAGATTAGAACTAATCACATAGATTTCAGAAGGTCCCAAGGGTGCCACTCAGAGATTCCAGTGGAACAGGAGGAGGGTCAATCAGATGGGTTCAACAAGTTTAGTAACATGTCAATGGCATGGGTCCAAGAGTCTCAAGATGGTCAAGAGGGTCAATGAAGTGATTAAAAAAAATTAAGTACATATAACGAGAGGATCACCAGGGTCAAGCCATTGGAATTTTTTCAGTGCACTTCTAATTCTATTGACTTTTTTCTCCCCGTATTCAACTCTACCCTTCACCAACCTTAATTATTTATTCAAAAATTAAAAGTTTACATATATTTTTAGTGTAATTAAGAGAGAAGATATTATCAATAGAACATTTCTTTTGGATGTGGACGAAATAATTTATTCGATTCTACAAATTTTTTTTTTTCGTTAAAAATTGGAATGAGCATTAAAACGTAGCATTAAAATCTCAATGACGACTGATGAATCATCAAATTGCTGGGAAATTGTTAAAAATTATTGAATTTTCCACTGAGTTATTCTTATTCATGCCCTTTCATTACTTCAAGATCCTTATATATAAAGGAAAGCATAATGGCTGCCGAATGAAAACTCGAATTGAAGAATGTCGAATCGATTCACCGAAAGTCGAAGTCGAACCACTGAAATGTAGTATATACTACATTTCAGTGAGTCGAACGGACGTGTTCGATCATGAACGTATGAAACAGAAATAGAGTATCGTTCGAATAAATTGCCACATGATGTTATCTTCAGAGTCATTGCGGCGGATGAAAGACGCATTCTCATGAGAACTTTCATGAGAATGAGCAATTCGGCCGCGACAGTGCTATTTACGAAAGCGCGCTAGAATTACAAATCGGATTTCTAACCTCGAATAAGAAACGAACACCGTGTATATACATTAAATACATCAGTGCATATTTTCTATAATACACGCATTTGTTTATAATTCACCCGGCTGGGTGAAGCGGAAATTTTTTCTCTCTAAATTCTAATTCTCTTAGAATTCTTTAATGCCTAAAGGAGGTTAGGCGGTGTATGAGATGAATTTGAGAGTGAATTTCTGTGGTTCCCGGTAGCTTAGTCGGTAAGAGTTCATTAAACAAACCATCGAATAACCAAAATCGAATGAAAAATTTAA
>NW_021680451.1:75962-77153 GCF_001412515.2 Diachasma alloeum | reverse complement strand
TTCAAGTTCATTAATCATCTATAATTTAATCTTGTCAGCTCGTAACTTTTATCACCAAAAAATCATTTCCCATTCCACTAATTTATTAAATAAGAAATACTTTAACGAAAAAAAAAAAAAAAAAAATTCTAAAAGAATTAGAATTTAGAGAGAAAAAATTTCCGCTTCACCCAGCCGGGAATCGAACCCGGGTCTCCCAGATACGCGCCGGGCAATCAATACTTATATCACAAAATCAAATAATATTGATTTTTTTGCCATGGAATTAATTTTTGGTGAAATTCTGAAAACGGAAGAATTCGTTATAATGCAGGAATAGTACATTACATGCCCGAGCCTTGGAAAACAGATCACCGTCCTCCACGTGCAAGATTGCCTTCCGAGTCGAAGGCGAGGATGAGGTTTTTCAGGTCCCGTTACACGAAAAAAATTATTCTTTGTGTGAAACATTGATTGCTATTGGATTATTTATATAAAAAACGGTTGTGGTCTTCGAAAATTGTGATTTTCCAATCATTTCATTAGTGTAATTCAGAAAGTCGACTTCATTTTTTCCTAGCAATTATACTGTTGAAAAAAATTGAAATTCATGGATAGTTCAGTGGTACTTTTTAGGAGCAAGACATTTAATTTAATTTGAGAGAGGAAAATCATGAAATTTAAAAATTCACTGAAAATTTAATGGAATTCACCCCCTCTACTGGGTTCCCACTTTGTCGTAGTGAGGGGGCTCGGTCGCGGGCGGTGGAGGTCTTAAGGACTACCGCTGCCCGCGGTCGCTAAGAGGAGTCCACCCAATCCATGTGTGTGAGCGGCGTAAGCCATGGCCTCGGCCATACCGTGCCTAAGGATGCGTGGCACAGGGGGAGCTGTGTCGCTAACGGTGCCTCTCAGAAACCTGGGCGACCTCTGAGAGTAGTCTTGGGTGTAACCCACCCGAGACAAGCCAAGCCCTGGGCAATCGCGGCAATGCACCAGGTGAAAACGCTTAACCGCGGTACTCGTGGGACTAAAATGGAAACCAATTTAAAAAATCTTAATATTGAAAAAGCAACTTCGGGTGGGGCCAGCGATGGCGAACACACGAAGTCTGACAAGGCTGACCAGTCTGGTACCGATGTGAATCGGGTCAGACTGAGTGGAGCCGAGAGAAGACGTCGCAAGAGAGCGAAGCTGCATCAAACCTCGGGG
>NW_021680451.1:55483-73795 GCF_001412515.2 Diachasma alloeum | reverse complement strand
TAATGGAATTCAACATTTCTTAACAGTATGAAAATAAAAAGTTGCTTGAATTTTCATTTAAAACGTGAATATTCTGCACCCGATTCCTTACTCTGTATTTTCGATTGATAAACCAATTATAATTGTTCTAATCATTTAGGTCGGGGTCAATAGAATGATTCAACTTTCTTAATGTTGCGTTTACTAAGGTTTTCTCCAAAGTTGATTAGAATCAATAACTAGAATTATGAGTTTATTATGACATTTTTTACATGAAGTGCAGAAGAATCTGAATGCACTACAGTGCAAATGATGATAGATTTTTTCACGTTGAACAAAGAATAATAATAATATAGGAATAAAAAAATTCAGTTATGAATGAACAGCTGTGGCTCAATATTCCATAACAGTAGAGAACAGGAATGATGATATTTTCATAATATCTGACACATTAACATGAATTTCAGATTCACAAAAAAGAATCGAGCAGAAGTCAAATTGTCATTTTACGTTTTAATTTCCAAAATTTGGTGCTGAAAACATGAGGTGACAATATTCTAAATGGGGAATTATGTTGATGATATGAACAATAGATTAATTGAATTACCGAGTGAACTGATTGAAAAATTGTATCACGGTGTTGGCAAGCACTTTTACCAGAGTATCACCAAACATTGAATTTCGGCAATTTACTCTTCGAATTATGTTCGAGTAGAAATTGGATTGTAATTATGATTGAAATCTTATTCAGTGAGCAGAGGAATTAGCATATGCGCAGATTATTCATTGCAATATAAATATTTCATAGTTAATAAATTGAGGCACATCATTTTTATCAGTCGCACTGCTTTTTGCAATGACAATGATTATGAACAATGAATGGAAGACAGGAATTCTGAGTCCGACGGGACAAAAGGCAAAATGAACACTGCAGCCGGAATTGTGTTATAAATATGGTAAGAGAGCCCTTCAGCTTGACTGAGATAATAATCAAAAGTCGAAACTATTGAAACTGATAATATGAAAATTTTAGAGTAGGTTTTATCTTTTATGTGAGCACTCATCAAGAGATAGTTAGAAATTAATAAATACGTGTTTCAGCTTCGTTACAAAATCCATCTCTAGGGGGGTGAATAGGGAATGAATTATAGAAACTTCGAGGAAGGTTGCTGGTTTCCAAAAAAATCAGAACTGTCAATTTTTATTCCAAATGTAAGATAATTCGGGAGTTTTCCAAAAATTCAAGACAATTATGAGGTTTTCTGAAGAACTTAGAGACAATCTATGGAGTTTTTGAAAATTACAAAGCATTTACAATATCTCTCAAATATTCGAGGATTGTCGAATAAATAATGGGAAAACAATTGATAGGAAAGGGCGGCATTTTGCAAATAAAACTGATTTGAAGCAGTCATGAAAGCCCGAATACTGCACTCTGATTGATTGAAATGCGAAAGGAGGAAATAATTTGATAATTCTTCGGATTTTCTCCACAATTCCACAAAAATTTTCAAGTTTCTTGAAAAAAAATCATATAAATTTCGAAAGATTATAGAAAATTTGAATATCAAATTGGATAATCTCAATGATGTCCAAATCAATTGATCTCCATTGAAATGGATATCATTTTTGTGTGAAATTTTCACGTCTACAATTGAGTATTTTTTTTTTCAATCCATTGAGTTTGGTCGAAACTACGAATGTTTTTGTCATTAATCCCAACAAACATCGTTCGTTTTCAATTTTTGTAAATATTTTCTGCACCGATATATGTTTGATCAGTTTGATATGTTATTCAGGACATTTTCATCTATCTAATGGATATTTTTTCACCCGCGGTGAAATTATTTCCCAGTTCGGCGATTTTTGCGTCTAATTTGACCGGACTATTAATAATTCACTTCAATACGTGTTACAAATGAGATAAATACTTAACCGATCAATTAGTGAATAGAATTGACTGCCTATCGACCACTTAGAGTAGATATTGATGCTGGTAAATATCTCGGCTTCGATTTTTGATGTCAGAGCGAAAGTGGAATTTCACACAGTCATCGTATAAAATCCTTGCTAACCCTGTTATTATTTTCATTAATAAAAGCCAACAAATAAATCCCATGAACCAATTGAACCTGTAGTATTTATTCTAATTGCCCTACGTCTAATTGCCCTACGTCGCGCATTTAATAATCTATGTAAGCCCCGTTGATGGTCCTCGGCTTCTTCATCAACTAACACTGCACCTGTTATATTATCCGCCATCATCACGGTTGTTTTGGTTTAAATTTCCCTAAAGCTGACTTATCATAGGTCTCCCAAGTGTCAAAAAAATCTGACAGATTTAAGGTTAAAAATGCGTTCACAAAGTCATCAATTCGTGTCATTTAGTATGGTGCCGCCCCCTCGCGGCAGAAAATCGCAGGTTCGAAAAAGCTGCGGAAAAAACGGCTTTTTGTTGAAAATAGCCCCCAGAATTGAGGATTAGCGGTCAGGCGATTTCGAGATATATCGATATATTACTTAAGCGATTCGAGACATATCGATATATCGAATATATCTCCTTTACAGATAGGATCTTTCGGAATGTCTCACCAATTTTTCAAGGTGTTCTGTGGTTCGAAAAAAGTATTCCAGATTTTTTTCAGAATTTTAGTACCGCTCATTCTCTTTCTGCAATGAGCTTTTTTGTAGCTCTCGATTGGCTCTTCAAAAAACGTTCCAACCAAAAGTTCCCTATCTCTCTTAGATTCAAAGATATTAATTAAAAACTGCCCAATCAGCAAAATTGATTTAGTCCCTCATGCCTCACGAAATTCAATGAATCAGGCTTCAATTGAAAGCCTGTTAGAAATTTTCTGCTCGATGACTGTCTGAGTGTTCATTGATCTAAATGGGTCAACTTAGGGTGGTTGACCCTTGTTTTGACCCTTGGGCCTTCTGACGGGTCAAAACATTCAAAGAATCATGCGCTTCTATTTAAGGTCCATTATAAATTTTCTGCTTGATCACTACGTCCTTGAAACTTCCTTGTTTTGAATGGGTCAATTCAAAATGGCTTCCTTGAGCGCCTCCCAAAGGAAATACCATCAATGAATCATATGCGTCATTTAAAGGCACCCTAGGAATTTTCTGTTCAATTACTAAGCGTCAAAGTTCCCATTGACCTGAATGGCCAATTCCTCGGTCCCGAGAATGAGTCAATGGCCCATTAGAAATTTTCTGCTCCATTCAATTCAAGATAGCTTCCTCGGGCCCCAGAATGAGTGTTGACTCATTCTGAGGCCCAACAGGCCATGGGGCTCAAGGAAGCAATCCTTTCTGTGAATCATGTGTTTCACTTTTAAGTCTAAACATTGAAACATATCACAATAAAAAGTTACTAGGCTTTTTCTAACAGTAAAAATGTTCAGTTTCATTTTCATTCGGGACCCGAGGAGGCCAATTTGAATTGAGAAATACAGATCAGTGAGGACTTGGGCCTCAGTAATCAAGCAGAACATTCCTAATGGGCCTTGAATTGAAGCACATGATTCATTGAATATATTGACTCATCAAGGGGCCCAAGGGACTCACCTCGAATTGACCCATTGAAATCAGTGAGGACACAGGCCCTCACCTGAGTGGAAATTGCTTCAGGCCCACCTGAAGAACGATCATAACTTGATAGTTTTTGTAAGGCTCGACTGATCCGGTAATTCCTGATGAGAACCTGACCAAGTTCTGATCCAGTAGATCGGATCCCAACTGCAGGCGGGTTCAGATCAAGCATGATCTCACCGTGAGGTCAGGCTATCTGACCCCAATTTGATCAAATTCGGATTTAATGCATTTGATCGTCATTTGAAAGGAATCAAGTGAAGAGAAAATGATCAGCGCCTAGATTCAGCTTCTTGCCGACGTTTCGCAAACATTTCAGTCTGCATCATCAGCTGCATTGACCAGCTGATCAATTAAAATGATCTTGATTGGCTGCGATACCAGCTGATCAATTTAAACGATCTTGATTGGCTGCGATACCCCCTACCATGCCACCTACCCCCTCCAGGGGACAGGGGGGATATAAGGACTTCCTTACAACGGGGACCTCCAGTATCGGAGCGACCTAGCCCTGATGATACAGACTGAAATGTTTGCGAAACGTCGGCAAGAAGCTGAATCTAGACGCGGCGTCTATCTAGACGCTATGATAAATAATAATGTTGGGCGCGAAACCTTCAAAACTCAAATTAAACACGGAGCGGCCATCCGTGGCTCTGTAAACTTGTTTACTAAGTTTAGGAAGTCGTTACCCATCCATCTGTGCTCTCTAGCATTTCTTAAAACGTGCCGTGACCATCAGGTGGTACCGAAATGCTTCCAATTAAAGAACCCTTTTCCCTCTCAGCAGGCCAAGTTGATTCTTTGACAGGCCTCCCTGAGTTTGATCCAGAAAAGAGTCTGCGCAACGAAGAACATTCTAGCTCAGACTTCCCAACAAATTCGCAACTTCACCTGCTTCTTTCAAATTCTCTAGAACCCGAGTTATGGAGCACGCTTGATCGTATTACATATGAACAGGTTGTCCATTCCGCCGAGTTGAGAACAAAAAAGCAGAAGGCGAAGTTTGAAAAACTGATCCCTCCTTCCAAGCCGAAAGTCTTGACCTATACAGTCAAGAATCTCAGTAGTTTTCCAT
The DNA here is from genome assembly GCF_001412515.2 of Diachasma alloeum. Classification (NCBI taxonomy): domain Eukaryota; kingdom Metazoa; phylum Arthropoda; class Insecta; order Hymenoptera; family Braconidae; genus Diachasma; species Diachasma alloeum. The sequence continues at coordinate 69,141 of NW_021680451.1, read as the reverse complement.
TAACAGAGGCCCAGGTATCCATTCTGGCGAAAGGACATAATTTCGCTGTTGCCCCAACTAAAATCCCTACTGAAGAGATCATCTCCCAAATGGAAACGGCAATCTTCCACCTGTCTTCGGAGACTGGCAATGAAATCAGAAGAAAGCTGTCCAACATCCTCCACAAAACGAAACCTCCCAGACAAAATATTACTAGGGAGGAACGCTCAGCTTTACTCAGTCTTAAAAAGAATGACAATATTGTCATCCTTCTAGCAGACGAAGGTAATGCGACTGTGGTCATGGATAAGGAAGCTTATTCTGACAAAATCAAAACCATGTTGAGCAATTCGAATATATATAAAAAGCTCAACAAGAATCCGACCCCAGGCATGGAAAGGAAGACACCCAAACTTCTGAAGGCAGCTGATCACTGTCCTGAAACCCAAAAAAGTCTTAGTCCCCGAGAATCCTTTTCTCCCAGATTGTATGGTCTCCCAAAAAATTCACGATATACGATTCTCTTCAGTGCGAGTAAATCATGAGTTTTGCCACTTAATCTTGCGTAAAATTTCCCATACAACTTAGAACTCTTTTCCATTTCCATAGTTCCTCCTGTGTTGACCAGTGGTTTAACGAATGGCAATTAGTATGACACTTAACGACGGACACGCCAAGTACATTCACCAGATAAATTCTGGTTGCCGCTTTTTTTTCTTTTGATTCACAATCACCGTATGTTGTAGTGATACATGAACGAATATCGACTTGGCTTTCTTATTCGTGATTTCTTAAATTTTTGTGAATGAACAATCATACGGACTTGGCACAGTCTTTTCCCACCAAAACTGTTTTTAATGTTTTTTGTGAGATTTCCTTTCTGTGTGGTTTATCCATTGAAATAATTTTTGCATTTTTTCTTACAGTAGATTCATTTATATATCTCTCGTTATTTTTATTTTTCATTTTTCAATTAACTTGTAACAAAATCATGCATATATTCTTGGAATTCCTTGGCCACCTTGTTCATTTAATTACGGTATCATCGACTTGAATCGAATCAGTTTTTTAAAATCGCAATAAACTTCTATGGTGAGTGTCATTCTTCTTCCTAATCTTTTTTTATGTATTATTTTTGGTTGGAAGCGACGTAGAAATATCAATTTGATTGAAAAAATTCGAAAAAAAAATTTGAAGGGTAGGAAATCACAGTTTTGTTCATTAAGACGGCGTTGAACCAAGAATTAACACCGGGTAAATCCACAGGTCGTAAATCATAACGACAGGCTGCCATTTTTCACTTCCCTCTCCTCATCGATAGCGAGATATCGATTCTCGATGTAAACATCGAGATATCGAGAAAATAATCGAGAATCGAAAACCAAAACATACGAAGCGAATAACTTGTTTTAGTTAAATCTGGCGCACCTCTATCTGTTATTGTTGGGAACGGGGAGTATTAGGAGAGGGGGAAGGTGCTTGGGAATAAGTATAGCGGTAGCTAGCAGTACACATACGTCCTTGGCACGTATGTCTACCGCGATACTTGATTTTACCCCCATGAAATCGTATAAGGTCAGAAAATACCCATTTTGCTTCCATGAAATCGTATGAGGTCAGAAAATACCCATTTTGCCGCAATGAAATTGTATGAGTTCACGAAAAACCCACTTTGCCGCCATGAAATCGTTAAAGTTCACAGAATACCCATTCTGCCCCAATGAAATCGTAGGAGTTCACGAAAAAACCCATTTTACCCCTACGAAATCGAATGAGGTCAGCAAATACCCATTTTGCCCCCATGAAATAGTATGAGTTCATGAAAAACCCATTTACCGCTACGAAATCGTAAAAGGTCACAGAATACGCATTTCGCCCCCATGAAATCGTAGGAGTTCACGAAAAACCCATTTGGCCCCTACGAAATCGTAAAAGATCACAGAATACCCATTTTGCCTCCATGAAATAGTATGAATTCACGAAAAACCCATTTACCCCTACGAAATCGTAAAAGGACCGACGTCGGTGGCCGAAGCGGCTAGGTGCGAGCCTAGTGTGCGAAAGGTTGTGAGTTCGATTCCCCGTGGAACCGAGTTTTTCAACTGGAGGCTCCGGCGAGCGGGAGGTCGCTAATATAGTGACCGCCTGTACCGGCATGGGTTTCTCCGATGTTCTATAGGAGTGCGAATGTGGTGCAGTGTAGAATCCACAGCCGCATGCATAGGGTTGGATAGGGCCGATTAGCCAATCAGAGAGCAGAAAGGGCCGGAATAGAAAAAAAAATCGTAAAAGGTCACAGAGTACCCATTTTGCCCCCATGAAATCGTATGAGTTCACGAAAAACCCATTTTGCCCCTACGAAATCGTAAAAGGTCACAGAATACCCATTTGGCCCCATGAAATCGTAGGAGTACACGAAAAACCCATTTTGTCCCCATGAAATCGTAGGAGTACAGAAAAGACCCATTTTGTCCCAATAAAATCGTATGAGTTCGCGAAAAACCCATTTTGCCTCCATGAAATCGTATAAGGTTAGAAAATACCCATTTTGCCGCTATGAAATCGTAAAAATTCACAGAATACCCATTTTGCCTCAATGAAATCGTATGAGTTCACGAAAAATCCATTTTGCCCCCATGAAATCGTAGGAGTACAGAAAAGACCCATTTTGTCCCAATAAAATCGTATGAGTTCGCGAAAAACCCATTTTGCCTCCATGAAATCGTATAAGGTTAGAAAATACCCATTTTGCCGCTATGAAATCGTAAAAATTCACAGAATACCCATTTTGCCTCAATGAAATCGTATGAGTTCACGAAAAATCCATTTTGCCCCCATGAAATCGTATGAGGACAGAAAATACCCATTTTACCCCCATGACATCATAGGAGTACAGCAAAGACTGACATGGAAACATCGAGATATCGAGAAAATAATCGAGAATCGAGAACCAAAACAAACGAAGCGGATGACTTGTTTTAGTAAAATCCGGCGCACCTTTATCTGTTATTGTTGGGAACGGGGAGTATTAGGAGAGGGGGAAGGCGCTTGGGAATAAATATAGCGGTAGATGGCAGTACACACATACGTACTTGGCACGTATCTCTACCGCGATACTTGATTATCACATCGATTCCGAGATATCGATTATCGAATCGAAAACCAAAAGACAGCAAGGAGATAACTTGTTTTGGTAAAATTTGGCGCGCTCTTATCTATTTACATTGGAAATCGGGAATATTAGGAGAGGGGGAAGGCGCTTCGGAATAAGTATCACGGTAGGTGCCAGTCGCTGCATACGTCCTTGGCACGTATCTCTACCGCGATACTTGATTCCTTTCCTAGATATCTTAGTATATCGTAATGATGACGGAAGTCTCGGTCATCGAATCTACCGAAAACCTACTCATGCAGACAGGTACCTCCATGCCTCCTCACATCATCACCCCTCCCAAAAGAACTCGGTCATAAGCTCTCTTATGTATCGAGCCCTTACTTTTTTCCAGCCTAGTGAACACTTGGGAGCCGAAGTTCAATACCTGGATAGAGCCTTGAATAACAATGAGTACAACAGCAAACAAGTCCAATATGCTTTGCACAGGCTACAAAACAAGGACTCAGTTGAGTGAACCTACTGATAAAATAAAACATCAGAAAACGGCTGTTTTCCCGTATCTTCAAGGTACGACAGATCGCACTAGCAAGGTACTGCGGAAGCATGATATCAGAACAATTTTCAAACCACCAATGAAAATTCGACAAATGCTCCCCAGCACTACAGACTGGAGATCACCACTGGGTCTCCCTGGGGTGTACAAAATCCCTTGCTCTTGTGGAAAAGTGTACATTGGTGAAACCGGGAGGAGGATCAGTACACGGATCAAAGAACATCAACGGTGTGCAAAAAATGGCCATATCTCGCAATCTGCACTGGCTGAACATTGGATGGACACTGGACACTGTATCCAATATGACATGACAGAAATGCTTGCCAGCTCACAAGGATATTTCGCCAGAAAATATCGCGAAGGTCTCGAGATCGAAAATCATCCGAATAATTTCAATAAGGACCGAGGATATCAAACCAATCCTATTTGGCACACCATCCTCCCGGTTTTTTAATTGATCAGCTGATCAATTAAAACGATCTTGATTGGCTACGATACCCCCCACCACGCCATCTACACCCTCCAGGGGTCAGGAGGGATATAAGGACTTCCTTACAACGGGGAACTCCAGTATCAGAGCGACCTACCCCTGATGATGCAGACTGAAATGTTTGCGAAACGTCGGCAAGAAGCTGAATCTAGACGCGGCATCCATCCGAAAGCCATGATAAATAACTAGCGTCGCCGCGGCCGCGACGTTGATGCCCTTGTGTTATGCGTTTTATTTTTTTCTTTGTGTTTCTTTCTCAAAATTGATTATTTATCATCGTCTTATTAAACTGAGTGTTAAAATTAATGGACACAATGCTTATCGGTTCATCACCTGTTCAATTTGAATATTTCAATAAGTGATTCACTAATTCTGAATTTCAGTGCGCACTGAATGATGTTCTGACTATAAGTCTCATCAAAATTCTATTCAGAATGCAAAACAATAATTATTAAGGATGTACTACACTCTTTCGGCCAAAATTCACGTTTTTTTTCAATTTTCTGTCAAATTATTGATTGGATTGACGCGAAATAATACACCGTTTTTGCGTTTTATCATTATTGACTGACTCCCGAAGTTTCATAGTCATGCAATCATTTTCCTGTATTTTTTTAAGTTTTGTGAGTTTCCGACAAGGTGTAGAAAAACGGAGGAAAATGATTACACGATCATGAAATTTAGTGAGTTATCAACTAATGATAAGACGCAAAAACGGTATACGTTTTCACGTCAATCCGATCAACAATTTGCCAGAAAAATTCAAAAAACGTGAATTTTGGCGAAAAGGGATACATCCTTAAGTTCCCAAAGTCAAGAATTTTATAGTGTTTGCAACCCCTTTTATTCTCCTTCACACCTTTACAAAAGCATTTAATCATCGCAGCTGGAAAAATTATATGACGGATTCTGATGCTCCTTCGCTAATTCGGAGCATTTTCTTCTCTTTCATTAGAAATTTGAATTAGAAACTTTGATGAATTATCCGGAATTTTTTCAAATTCTCCATGAAATCCTAAAATCCTTGTGAGTTTTGCTTGAAAAGCTTGGAAATTTTTGTGAAATTATGTTCTCAGATTTTTCAAATCATATTCTTCATTTGAATCAGTGTAGTAGTTGGGGTCACGTGACTCCTGCACATCAGTTTTATTTGGAAGATTCCTTTTCCTATCAATTGTTCGCCCATGGTTTATTCAAAAATTTTCTAATATTTGAGAGATGCAGAAAATTTCCTCTAATTTTCGAAAAACTCGTGCTTTTATTCGATTTTTTTTTCAGAAAACCTCAGTTGTTTTAAATTCTCTGGCTAACTCCCGAATTATTTTACATGCAGAAAACAACCGACAATTTCCCCGATTTTTGAGGGAACGTGTGAACTTCTTTAAAGTTCCGATAATTCATATTTATCGGAGACGAATTTTGTGAAGAAGTTGAAACACATCGTCATTAATTGCCAAAAATCTTCTGTTAATGAGCATTCCTTAGCAATTGGATCTCCTCTAAAATTTTCATATTTCTATTGGTCTTAACAGCTTTGCATTACTATCTCAGTCAAGCTGAAAAGCTCATTTTTCACATTCGTTAGCGCCGCCGCGAACGCGACATTGATGCCCTTTCATTATGTATTTTTTTTCACTTTTTTCCATGTGTTCCTTTCAAAAAATAATGATTCATCATCGTCTTATTATACTGAGTGTTAAGATTAATGACAATAATGCTTATTGGTTGATCGGCTGTTCAATGTCAATATTTCAATAAGAGATTCGCTAATTTTTAATTTCCGTGCTCTTTCAAAGAGGTTCTAACGATAATTATAATCAAAATTCGATTGAGAGTACAAATCAATAATTATTAAATTTCTCACAGGCCACAATTTTTTAGTCTGTGCCACCCCCCCAACGCGTGGCCAGTAGGAAAATGGTGCATTGCCGAGTCTGTGACATGCACTTCCACCCAGTATGCNCGCCTAACTTCTGCTAGCTCTACTGGATCTAATTCATCTCGCTCTGGTGCTGTGAGTCCCAGTATTCTTGTTCGTCCCTCGGCGTTTTGTGCTCCTCCTACTGGAGCTGAATCGGTGATGTCAGCCTCCGCTATGACTTCGGCTGGAGAACCTGCCTTGTCATCTGCTGCTGCTGCTCAAATTCTTGAGACCCTGGCGATCATTAACAAACGCACTGTGAATCTGGATGCTCTCTCCGGCAAACTTGACTCTGTCCAGTCAGAACTGATTACTGTCAAGATCAAATTGGCAGTTCTTGATCAGCTACCTGCTCTGTTCAAACGTGTGGATGACGTTGAGGCGATTGTTGCTGAACAGCGCGACGAGATTCGTGGACTCCAGCAGTCTGTTGCAGATCTTACTGCTCAGCTTAATGCTCCGCCTGCTGTTGCTCCTCCATCTCTGTCCTCAACCGATGCTGCTACATTGCAACGTGTCGTCGCTGCTGCTAATTCCAGCTCTATCAGTCTCCAGCGGATTGCCGGACATCAACAGACTTCCACTGAGTTCATCATCTCAGGATTTCCTGAAAGTGATGGTCTCACTGAGCCCCTGCCACTGGCCCTAGCTGTTTTAAAAGTGCTAAAACGAGATCTTGATCCTTCGGATGTCTCCGATGCTCGATTCATGAGGAAATCTCATGGTCATACTGACCCTGCTGCCATCACCAATGCTGATGCTCTACAACCGAGTGATATGTCTCGCTCACGCGTGTCGATTGGGCTGAAACTTGCATCCCCTGAACTGCTGCTTGCAATCATTACTGCTAAGTAAAACATAGGTAGGGTAATGTTCTCTGATGTTGACAGCACTAGCTTATCCCTGGCTTCTACGCCGCGCAGCCAAAATGGTAGGGATTTTCATATCAACATCAATGAATTGGTCTCCACTAAGACGTACAGATTATTAGGTAACGCCAGGTCGATCCTTAAACAATGTGGCTTCAAATTCATCTGGACCAAGCTGTTTATGCTAAATTCAAGGAAGGCGACTTAGTGTACTCCATCAACTCTCACGCCGATGTCGATAGAATTGCAGGGCTTCATGCTGCCCCTGCTCCCTGATCTCTGGCTCCTGCTGCTTCCTCTATACATCGATTGGACTCTCAACTAGCTATGCCCCAGGATACCTCTCCATCTGATACTGTTAATGAACTCAATGCTTGCTGTCTGAATGTTAACTCTCTCCGCTGTCGACTGGATACCATTAAAAGTTTTCTTAGTTCGCAACCCAAAGTCTATCATGTTATTGTAGTCACTGAAACCTGGCTATCCGCTGCCATACCCAGCTCAGTTCTCAATATTCCTCATTACAATTTATTAAGATGTGATCGAAATGTGCATGGTGGGGGTGTTGCCATCTATTATCATGATACTGTCAAGGCCACTATAATCTCTGCCTCAACCACCATCTGGACTGGGAAGCCTGGACATGTTGAATATCTCTTCTGTGAGATCCAGCCGGTGGGTTCGTCGCCAGTCTTCGTTGCTGCCATCTATCGCCCCCTTCATGCTCCGTTCAATATCCCGGTGAATTTCACTGAGCTTCTGTCAACTGCACTGGATGGCTACAGTCACAAAATCATCATGGGGGATTTCAATGCCGACCAATTTGCTGATATCAATCCTGATGCCCATTACGTTCGAACGCTGATGAGTCACCTGTCGCTGCAACTGGTGAATCATGGTGTCACTCACTCTACACTCACATCTTCCACCTGGATTGATCTCTGCCTTACTGATCAGAATGATTTTATCACTGAGTGGTTCACCTCAGACTGCCCGATGGCTGCAGGACACCACCTGATCTCCGCCTCTGTGGCTATCGGTGGCACTAAGCCTCGTGCATCGGTTATCTCTACTCGTCGTTTATCTCTTCTCCTGAGGGCTGATGTCATTGACAGTTTTCGGAGGACTCTATTGGATACTCCAGTGCCTCCACAGCCCGATCCTGATGGGTTGGTGGAGATCTTCACGAGTACTTTCTTAGAGTTGGTGGATGCTCATGCCGCGTTACGTCAGATGATAGTCAACTCTACCAAGATTGCTCCTTGGCTCGATGACAACCTGAAAATGTCGTATCAGCACGTCCAGTACTTGTACCGACGGTTCAAGCGCAGCAGAACATCCCAATGGCTCCTTGAGTCCCGGCTGGCCAGACGTCTCCATCTCTCTGTGCTTGCTCAGGCTCGAACCAAGTACTATCACTCGCGGCTATCTGGTCTGTCTGGCAGGAATCTTTGGAATGAGCTTCGCCATCTTGCTCTTATCCCCGGCTCAAGTTCCAGTCCCTCTGTTGCTGCTGATGTCTTAAACTCCCACTTCGCAGCAGTCTCCACAGTGATGCTGGTAGATCAACCCGAGTCTGACTTAGATCGCTCATCATGTACATTATCGCCCACTTCTAGCAACGTCGGCGCTCCTGATCAGCAGTTTTCTCTCTCCCACGTGAGCTGGCTGAATATCTATGCTGCGATATCTTCAATCTCATCTAATGCTGTTGGTGCTGATGGGATTTCTCGAAAGATGATTTTGAACACCCTGCCGGTTCTATCTGACTTCCTTCTGTCGATCATGAACCAGTCCCTTGAGTGCTGCATTTTTCCTAATGCCTGGAAGAGGGCCATCATTGTCCCGGTGAAGAAAGTCAGTTCTCCCAAACATCCCAGTGACTATCGTCCTATTGCGCTACTGCCCTTCTTGGCGAAGGTCCTGGAGAGGCTGGTGTTTAATCAACTCTCTTCGTTTCTTCAGGAGCGCAGTTTGCTTGACCCTCGACAGTGTGGATTTCGGCCGGGCCACAGCACTCAAAGAGCATTACTGAAGCTTGTCAATGACGTCAGGAGGGGCGTTGATGATCGAAAAGTTACCATTTTGGTCCTCTTCGACTTCTCCAAAGCCTTTGACACAGTCTCTCATTCCCTCTTACTTGCCAAACTCACCAGGCTAGGCCTTTCACCTGGTGCTGTTGCCTGGTTCCGGTCTTACTTGACAGGTCGTTCCCAAGCGGTGAAAGGTGAACATGGGCTTTCTTCTTTTGTTGAAACCAATGCAGGGGTACCTCAAGGATCCATCCTTGGCCCTCTACTCTTCTCGCTTTTCATCAACGACATCAGCCGTTCGGTCATTGAAGCTCGGCATCTTCTATATGCCGATGACCTCCAGATATATCTTGAATGCGATCCATCTGAGCTCTCCTTGGGCATTCGGCGACTGAATGCTGATATCTCTAGGATCCAGGAGTGGGCTACCGCGAATCATCTTCAGCTCAATATCAGTAAGACCAAAGCCATGATCCTGGGAGCCAGACGTTTTGTCAATGCTGTAGATATAGCTGTATTGCCTAGTCTGGGTTGTGAGGGTGCAACCATCGAGCTGATTGGTAGTGTGAGGAATTTGGGGGTTATCATTGACAGTAAACTAACCTTCAGAGATCATGTTCAATTCGTCACCTCCAGGATTAACTCTGCATTCTATCAGTTGTACTGCTTGCGGAGTTATACTGATGAACCTCTCCGGAAATTACTTGTCAATGCCCTCATCTTTCCTCACATTTTCTATTGCCTGGCTGTCCTCCAAGGCGTAGGCTCAGTACTTGACCTCCAGCTTCAGCGTCTCATAAATAGAGCGGTTCGCTTTGTCACTGGCCTGCCTCGTGATGCCTCAATAACTGCTGCTAGACGTAGTCTTGGATGGCTCTCCATCTCGGGATACAGAGATTCTATCATTGCTACTACCATGTACCAGGTGTTGAGCACGAGAAATCCGGATTACCTTGCTGAACTCTTTGCTGCATATACCTCCAGCAGACCTCGTCGACTCATCCTAGCGCAGCAGACTCTTGTGGTACCAAATTTCCGAACTAATATTTACAGAGCCTCCCTGGCTGTGGGTGGCTCGGAGCTGTGGAATAGCATCCCTGCTGAAATTCGGGAGCTGCCCACGTCCTTGGCCTTCAAGCGCCAGCTGAGATCCTGGCTGCGTTCTCGGGAAGAGCAGAGCTGACTGCGTGTGTTTAGCTTATCTCTTTGTTTACTTCTGTGCTTTATCTATGGCTTATTTCTAAATTGCTTTTCCATTTATACCTCAGCGTTACAGCTTTTTCTGTTTTTCTTTTCTTTTCGTGCACTTATCTCATATGATTCTCTCAAAGTATTTTTTCTTACCTTTGTATTTTGTTCTGTATGATTTATTTAACCTTCTAAACAATAAACACCATCTTATCTTATCTTACCCCCTTTACTCTCCTTTACATCTTTACAACAGCATTCAATTATTTTTCTAGAAAAATTATAAGACCGGTTCTGATGCTCTTTGGCTAATTTGGAGTATCTTCTCCTCATTCATGATTTTTCTCACAATTTTATTAGATATTAGAGAACTTGAAACTTGAATCATGAATCATCTGAAATTTTTTCAAATTCTCTATAAAATACCGAAATTCTTGTGAAGTTTTTTTGAAAAATGTTTGTAAAATTGTTGAGAAAATCCGAGGAATTTCTCGAATTTTTTAAATTATGTTCGAGCTTGTGACTCCTTCACCTTAGTTTTATTTGGAAAATTCGACCTTTTCCTGTCAATTGTTCTCCCATTCTCTATTCAAAAATTCTCTAATATTTGAGAGATACCCAAAATTTGCTCTAGTTTTCGAAGAAGTCGGTTTTTTCAAATTTTCGATTTTCTCGAGTTTTGTCAGAAAACCTCATAATTGTTTTGAAATCTCCGGAAAACTGCCATATCATCTTACATCCGGAAAAAACTGGCTATCCTCTGAATATCAAAATTTAAAATAAAAACTTGAAATGTCAGTGTGACTTCTGCTCTATCCTTTTTCGTATAATTCATGTTAATGATTCACAGAATATGACACAAATATCGTTAGTCTTGTTTTCTACAATTTTTAAATTTGAATATTATTATAATTTTTTCAATGTGAAAAAATTGATCATGTTTTTCATTGTGTGGCATTAAAATTCTATAATCTCATAATTCTAGCTCTTGAATGTAATCAACTTTGGAGAAAACCTTACTAAACGCAACATTAAGAAAAATAAATAATTTTATTTTCGATTTGGACAATTATAATTGCTTCAGCATTCGAAACTATCGAGTAATTAGGTATAGAATGTTCATACTTTGAATGAGAATTCAAGTAACTTGAGAGTTTTCATCTTCATGCTGTTGAAAAATGTTGAATTGCCGTAAATTTTTAGTGAAATTTCACATTTCATGACTTCTCCTTCTCAAAATTCTAAAATTTGCTATTAAACTGTCGTTAAAATTTTAATTCTTTTTTTCAACAGTATAGCTACTATTTACTCATAATTATGAGGGAATATTTTAAAAAAATAGAAAGTCGACTTTTTAAAGTAGACTAATGATTGAAAAATTGCTATTTCTGAAGACCATGACTTTTTTCTACAAATGATTCAATCATAATTAATTTTTTACTCAAAGAATAATTTTTCCTGAATTGTACCGTAACTGAATTGAAAAAATTATATTCTTCGGAAATTTGAACCATTCTATTATTTATTCCTATAAAGATGTGACGTATTGAGATCGATCAATACGTCGATTTAGTTAGCAATAAGATAATATAATATTATAATGCTGGATGGTGGGAACGAGAAATATGATTTCTCTTTCCTGTCATCCAGACACTGGTCAGCGGTGTCATTTGGAGACCGTGGTAAGCAGTCCCACGGTTTTTCAGGAGTCCAGTTCAGAACGATGAACTGTTTGACTATTTGAGTCTCTGTCAATGATGACACGAGACAGTGTTAGTGGAGAAAACCGTGAGACTGTATAGCTCAGCGAATTGGGGCTTTGCCAAGTTTTGAGGACTCTGGAAGCACCAGAGTACGATCGGGAGTGAAGCTGGACGGTCAACCCAGCTCCTTCAAATATTAATAACGCGTTTACTAAACCCATTAATAACACTATCGTGTATCGTAGTTAGTAGTTGAGTTAAATATACCATACTTTTACCAGTTAATCGTGTATTTATCTTCGCTACAATACCTTCCAATTCCCTTATCATTCCCAACTTGAGTGAATCCGAAACAGTTAGCCGGTCAACATAGGGTACGACGGCCCTAGAAAAGAAAGCTTATTCTATTAGCAAAGAAGCTTCTTTCTATTTGTGACTAGTCCCAGGGACTAGTCACATGTTAGATCAGCCAGGATTAATGCGGTGGGTGATCTAACTCAAAACGTCACATTGGCGCCCGACGTGGGGCACTCATTTCGGGAAATGGAGTGCGAGAACTAAAGTTTTATGAAAATTTTTATGTGACGTGCGGTGGGAACTGAAGGATTATCGGGAAAAATTAAGTGGGTTCGGTATAATGCGCGAAAGAGTCCGAGAACCGGATACTTGTGAATCTGACATTGCTGTGGAATAATCTGGAATTAGTGATTTCGGAAGTCCTCAGTGACTTTGTTGGGATATCGAGGGTCATCATATGGAATAAGGATTCCAGAGACACGGGGTATTGGATCAGCAAAGGTACAGCTCGATCCAGTACGCGACTGAAGAAAAGTCGCTAACCCAGGGATACGACAGAAATATTCTGTCGACAAGGAACGCTACAGCAGCGATCCGAGTTTTGATGACATAGGAAAAAAAATCACATTCCACTACGATCGCCATGGAATCGAATGTTTTCACCAGCTACGGGAATTGGACATCATTGTACTTCTCCTCAACCGTCATGAGGGATGATCAACAGTTTCGAGAAGGTCGGAGCATGACATCAGATAGGTTGAGTATTTCTGAAGAGTACACGCAGAGAAATCCATTGCCCACTGCAACGTATCTCTGCTCACCAATGACCAATTTTTTTTGTCACCCAAGGGACAGCAAAGGTTTTTACTTGTGGCAAGACAAAGTTTGCCTGTGAGGACAAAGTTTTTTTGTGGATGAGTGTTGATTGATAGTTTTGTTACCATATCATTAGATCTTTGTTGTCCTAAGAAAAGTATTTGTCAGGAGCCAGATGATACATTATCATATAAAATGAATTAATGATTAGTCTCAAATCAAAATTGATGAACTTCTTCAAGGCATTGGGTAGAAAATGACCATTATTCGAATTAAGACTGAAGTATATAACGAAAAAAGAATAAAGTGGCTACTCTTTACTTATTCATAAAGTTTTATTCATAACATAGAGAAAAACTTTTTTCGTTATGGATCAATCAGATAGGATCTGGAATTATAACGATAATAACAGTACTTGAGAGGTTTCTCGATAACTTTCCTTAAATTAATGAGATTAAATCATATAACATCGGTTATAAAGGCTGAAAAAATTAAATGCTTGAACGTAGAACAACACATTGCTTTCCAGTTGCCATCGTGTGAATGTCCAAGGGGAATGAATCGAATAATTCTGATATTCTAATATAAAATCTCTTCTTGGACGGAACGACTGAATATGCCCATACATGGTCATCCAACCCCACGTTCAAAAGCTCCGTACAAATAAATCCCGGTTCTTCTGCAGTGTCATCAT
>NW_021680451.1:46615-53701 GCF_001412515.2 Diachasma alloeum | reverse complement strand
CTTTTTGTTATTCGACACGGCTGCCGTGTGCACTTCACGAATAACATGACTAGAACAACCGGATTGAACTGGACTTGGAACGTAAACACTACTGTTCATTTGTGTTGCCACCAGGTGGTTCTGTAGTAAATGGTGTTTGAAAGAACTTTTGTTATCGAAAACGCGATGGCAATTATCCTCTCCGCAGAAGTATTCATTCTGTGGGTACTCGGGATGAGAATTCATCCAGTGCCTTATCAAATTATCTGCACTCAATAGTGTTGTCTTACATACACTACAAGTAAACATTTTCATTGAGGAAATCAGAGGAAAATTCAAGATGCGACCTGTCCCATATGTAAGAAATTACCCTTCGAACTTTGCAAATTCAGAAATTAATCCTTCAACTCGAGTGTAACATCCCTCATGCAAAGGATTACGAGGAATGTCCCAAATTACCCTCTGCAAGAATTGCCAAACTTGGCCTGATTCGATTGGGTATCGTGCGTGTAGAGCGAAAAAAGACTTGAACAGAACGTCAAGAGCTTTCAGGGGTGTATCGACTTCATAACGACGGGTTTGAGTCAAGTAAACGAACGTCTGGTGAATATTGTCCAACGTTGGTCCGACAAGCACAGCAAAGGGTTGCAAAGTACTCTTGAAATTCTGGAGCTGCTTCACGCGATTGGCAATCTTGGTCTCGATGTCTCCCAACACCTATGTGGTGAATTCATGATTGATCAATTGAACAATTCGACATTCACAGGGTATTATCACCTTCACATGAAGAAACATTGATTGCTGAATTTCGAGTCTACTCGGTTTCCATTCACCAATGTTCTTGGATCGTTTGCAAACGATGATAGGGATAAACACATGGCTGATATTCCCAATGACTCTGTTTGTGATTGCATCTATCCGAGTGATAAAATGGTATGAATCATAGTTCTACAAAACTAAAGACATTAGAAAAGAATTATCCATGATAACGCACTAGGTGGGAGGGTATCAGCTTCAACGGTTCCTTTTCCTGATTTCGAAGAGGCAAATAATTTGGAAAATAGGAATTTCTCCAATTTCGACCAACAACTGTACAAATTCAGAACTTTCTCTGGGTACTTTTGTTGAAAGTCGGATTCAAGCTGCAAAAATCAGAATCAAAATCATATTCGGTCATATGAGGGGAGAACAGTGGGATTTGCCAATAATTCATACTAGTGAATACGCTTTGTCCACTTTGAATGCTGGAAATTGGGATAAATATTCGTCGATCTGAAGAATACCGTCTTCAAGTAAAGGGAGACGTATTTCGAACGAATTCCTCCAACACTCTTCAACAGTTTCCCAAGGGTGAGAAATATTCTTCAATGCCTCCAATGAATTTGACCCATTTGAAGCACGAGGGATTGATGAGAAAATTGAACGTTCAATCCCAAATTTTATGCTAGCTACCTTAACTGTCGAAATCATTCAAATCACCTTCTTCTTCTGTATGTTTCCTTTTATCCCCTCTTTTGACTTTTTTGTTGGTCAAGATTAACCCGGCTTCGGCCAGTTTTCGACGGCAATTGGTCCGTCTCCTGTACAATTTTCCTTTCCCCGTCACAAATTTACCCTCCTTATTAATGACAATGTAAATACCCTACAGGAATTATGAGAATATGAGGACTCATATGAAATGATAACGAGAATTCACTAGTGAATTGGCAAAACGACAAAATTCATTTTTACTTTGGCCTGAGTTTCTGCTGAATATCTGAAAATCCAAGAGACATAACGAACTCTTTATGAAGATGATAGATTCAATGTTGTTCGGCGAAGAAAATGACTGGGAAATTCAGGGATCTCCCTCAGATTTGGAGATATTCATCGGAAACAGATCGTAAAGTTGATTCAACTCGTTTCACCACTCAGGGATTATTCTACTCACACGACACTCCTTTGAAAAAACCTCTATAATTTGATCGGCTAGGTAAGTGAAACGGTCTCCAGTTATCCTGTAAATTAGAAGGGAATTGAGATGAATGTTCATTGTTAGTTTTCAAACAATAACCGACTGTTTATCGAGATCGTCCTCCAATTCATAATCGATTATTCGAGCCACTACGAAATCTTGCTGATCTGCAGTTAATGATTCCGAGGTGTCGTAGTTCTTCAACAAAATGGCGCCATTGACTGACCGCGAGAGAATGCGCTTTACGTCCTTTGGGGATAATTTTAGTTAAAAGTGATAAAGAAGTCATGAGAGATGGTGGGGAAAATGGACCCTAATAAATCTCCAATGCCCTCTGATCAAACAATGCAAATTTGATGAACTTGACCATATTATTTTAAAGTTCGTGATTTTGTTTCCAAATGGCGCAGGACTCGTTCAATTTCACTCTGCCGATCCCGAGTTATTGATTACTAAGATCGATCCATTCAGCCCCACTCAGCCCTATTCTCCTTTCTTAGAATCTCATATCATTACATGAGAACACCAAACATACGATTTCCGTTTGAAGTGTACTCGCTGACGGTATGGAACTCCCTGGATTTATTCCACTGTGAACTGTTTTTTTATTGGTCTTGGTATACTTGTTTTGTGTGGATGTACTATCAATTACTCCCTCGGGAACTACATTGTCTACTTCGATGACGACTGAGTCACAATCAATATTTTGTTGGACGTATACGTTATTGTCTGCATCAGCGAACGCCAACACCTTGGCGATCTGCTCTGACTGCTTTTCAGGAGTTGTACGAGGTGTATTGTGGTCTCTAAGGTCTACCTGTTTGCCCTCTCCACAATCAAAATATTTTTGGTGATTGATTTTGAAACTCAACTTCTGTCCTTCACTCAATTGGAGACGATCAAGCAATTTATCATCGACAAATTTCAGAAGATCCTTCGAAATATCTTGCTCTATATAATGAGGATTTTATTTTACATCTCCGCCCAGTAGATTATTTTCCAGGGAAAGAAACATGATCTATGAGTAGCGAAATTGCCGAACGGTTGGAGTCAATTCCATTCCCGGGTCAGTTTTTGATGAATATCTCTGGATCTATGAGAGGTAGCGACATATTCTTGAGGACATTTTTCGTAGAACGTCATAAGAGCTACAAAAAAGCGCACTATAAAAAATTCACAGTCTCTCTTAGATTCAAAGATAATCATCAACAACTTAACCGGAAGCTGAGTCGACTCAAAACGTTTGACCATTTCGTTGCTGATATATTTTACAACTAAGTTGATTGCGAGAAAATGGTGAGAGATATTCCTAGATATTCCAACTACTTGCCTTCGAACTTGGAAATTGATTCTGGTCTCAACCCCCAAGAGCTCAGTAAATTTTGGACAGAATTATGATCTGCCATTTATCGACTCTACGCGTGTATCCAGAATTCTGACTCATCAACGGAACCTATATCTCAACCCCAATAAATAGGAAATCGCACAATGGTCATTATGAATTCTNCCAGAATTCTGACTCATCAACGGAACCTATATCTAAACCCCAATAAATAGGAAATCGCACAATGGTCATTATGAATTCTTTCACTTCCCCTCCGCTCCCATGTGCTTCTATCTGTCACGTACCCGTGCAAAGGAGTTTTGTCACCTCCGAGCAATGGATATGTCGTCCTCACAAAGATCGGTAACAAATTCTTCTTCTCGTCAGCTTAGTTTTCCATCAGCTATCATGAGTAAACTTTTGTTTCAACTACAATGAAGTTTGTTATTGCAGCAGATTGGTGTATGACAAAAGATGATTTGCTGAAGGCAACACAATTTTTTTATACGTGTATCGCATGCCGTACACACCATGGGACACTGCAAAAGCTCCAGAATATCCGCCATATGCAGGTTCAATCATTAGAAATACATCTACATCTTGGGAGTCTGGGACTCCAACAGAACAAGGTCAACCCTCCAGTTGGAATAATGCAATGTGCTCGTGTGACCGATAATTGGGATCAGATCTATGGGCGACAGTGGCAACAATGTCGAGAAACCTGCGCCGCGGACATCAAAATACGATCAAATTGCAGCAGACATGGTTGCGAAATATTCAGATATCTATGTCAGTGGACCTGCGCTGTTTCGTGGAGGCGAGGGAGGAAAAAAAACGTCTGCCTTGTCGGAGGAAACAAAAATTTCGAATGACTCCATCACAAGGATCGACTTGGAAGTGGAGGTGATCAAAGCAGATCAAGCTATTACTCCACCTTTGAAAATCGTAGAAGAAATTCTACATGAAAATGTGGAAACTGCGAAGAAAAACTCCGAGTGTTGTGAAGAATTAGTAACAAGTGCCGTGAACTCAAATATAATCACAGATAATGTAATTGAGAGAAAAGTAAAAATCTATAACCGCGAAAAATCAGCACCGTTAAGATGTGAGTTCGGCAAAGACAATTATGAGACATTATCTGAGAACAGAAAAGACGATAGTGAAGTTTCATCTGGAGACAGAGAAACAATTTCAGTGACACTGAACGTTGAAACACAGAGTGTACGATTTCAACGTTTTTACCCTGCAGTGTATGTAGCTCCGCAAACTATGGTGAGCGTAGGCTTGGAGGTAAGGCCTCTGTTACGCGACCCAGGAGGAATGCGAGCATCAGCTGATGTCCAAGCAGACGAGGCTACAGCTGATCGGCAGACCCCACCTGATGCACTGCCTGAATTAAGTGAAAAAGCTTCACCATCACCAAATATTCCGACTGTCAATTTCGGAATTATTACCAAAAATCCCTCTACAATTGATAGTTGCAGACAACTTGCAGAACTGGCAAAGCGAGGTCAGGGAGACATAAAGCGCTGGCAACCTGATCCCGGCGATGCATTGCCGTCAACTGATCTCCCAGTGACTGAAACCATAACAGAGTTCCCCGGAAAAACGGAGAAAAATCCAGCAGTCCCAAATGGAAACGTTGGAACTGAAAAAGAAAAATTATTGCTCAACAGTGAAAAGCCAGTGAGGCGTGAGTATGATCTCAGTGACAAAAGCAAAATGGGGATTTTACCGGAAGACAGAGAACCCAATCCATTGAAAGTGAATTTTGTAAGTGAAAATGTAGAATTCCCGAATGGACTTGCGGACCCATTGGAAGTCGATCTTGTGGAAAGTGAAATGCCTCAAATGTAAGGAGTGGAGCCTACTGGCCGATGAGACGTCTGTGTTTTGATCCAGGGGGATTAATCACCATCAGCTGACCGGAATGTTGTCGAATCAACAGCTGAATTGTGGCTGTCACCTGATTCTTACTCCAAATTGGATGAGAGCATATCATTCTTATGGAGTGACGTCGACGACCTACCCCGAGCAGCAGTGAATGAAGGTTGCTGTAAGATGAGACGTTGGCAACAAGATCCTCGAAACTCATCGCTAACACCTGATTCCTAATCAGCCAAACAGCGGAAATCGTCTCCACTACCGATTACTCAGGAGAGCAATTTTGGTCTTAGTGGGGGAGGGGTACTATATCCGAATGATAAGTAGGATAAAAACAATACTATAAATTGTATTACATCCCTGAATAGAAAAAAAAATCCATTTACAAGCGCGAATGAATTCATTCGATTAGAGTTCTCAGGTAACATTTTTGCAACAAAGAACGATTTTCGTTTGAATTGAAAAGATACATTACTTTCACATTCTATATTGTAATTTTTGGAGAAATAGAACTAAACTATTTGAGAACTTCCGAATAACCTATTTCACATTCTTTCTCTGGATGAAAGAACTGAAATGATCAAACAAAATCAGGGAATGCAGTGCAATTTGTCATCTAATTTTTGAGGCCCAGAAAATCCGGAAATTGAAAACTTATATATGAAAATTAATTTTGTAAGGGTTCGGTCGATTAGGTATTTCAGTAGTATCAAAGCCATGTAGACTTTCGCTCATAAAGCATGAAAATTTGGGGAACTATTTAAGTCAATGCAACCTAATTGCATCCTCTTTGACAGCAAATAATGTTCAATTATTTAAACATTTTTATTGCTCATACAGCAGGGATTTTTAGCCCTTATGGTCGGGAATTGATAGCCTTTCAGACATAAGAAGGCCCATCAGGCGAAGACTAGAAGGAAGTCTTGATATTTTTAATTACTATTGTATTAGAGATAACAAAAGTTTTAGTAGGGGAGTGTGACGTATTGAGGTCGATCAATACGTCGATTTAGTTAGCAATAAGATAATATAATATTATAATGCTGGATGGTGGGAACGAGAAATATGATTTCTCTTTCCTGTCATCCAGACACTGGTCAGCAATCCCACGGTGTCATTTGGACACCGTGGTAAGCAGTCCCACGGTTTTTCAGGAGTCCAGTTCAAAACGATAAACTGTTTGACTGTTTGAGTCTCTGTCAATGATGACACGAGACAGTATTAGTGGAGAAAATCGTGAGACTGCTTAGCTCAGCGAATTGGGGCTTTGCCAAGTTTTGAGGACTCTGGAAGCACCAGAGTACGATCGGGAGTGACGCTGAACGGTCATCCCAGCTCCTTTAAATATTAATAACGCGTTTACTGAACCCATCAATAACATTGTCGTGTATCATAGTTAGTAGTTGAGTTAAATATACCATACTTTTACCAGTTAATCGTGTATTTATCTTCGCTACAATACCTTCCAATTCCATTATCATTCCCAACTTGAGTGAATCCCACGCGACAGTTAGCCGGTCAACATAGGGTACGACGACCCTAGGAAAGAAAAGCTTATTTCTATTTGTGACTAGTCCCAGGGACTAGTCACATGTTAGATCACCCAGGATTAATGCGGTGGGTGATCTAACTCAAAACGTCACAAAGAGAATAGTGAAAAAAGCAAGTATATATGAAATTTTGTTCCAAAGTCGCTAATTATCCATTCTTTATTTTCGAGCTTTTCCTAACCAATTCAATTGATAAATTAACCTCCATAAATTTAGCGAAATCGAGTGATTTGGCGGCCATTTTGGAAACACCTAAATTATGTGCTATTTGTGTGCTCTCTTTTCGGTATCCAAAAATTTTTTGCTTTGCTGGGGTAGTGGAAAATGAGGGGGGAAAAGCGTCGAAACCCATTAAACGCCATAACGGGAATTTTGGTTGGGCGGAGTAGTCCAAA
>NW_021680451.1:38975-46578 GCF_001412515.2 Diachasma alloeum | reverse complement strand
GCCTAAGTCATGTGACTCAGTCTGTCTTTGATAAAAAATACAACACAACTATTTTTTCCATAAAAATCATTTTTGTTGGTTAATATTGATGGGCACATAAATCTCCAGTCATTTATAAGTCCAAGTCAATAGACATAATGCGTGCGCTGTGTCTAGTCTGTGGGCCTAAGTCATGTGACTCGGTCTGTCGTTGATAAAAAATACAACACAACTATTTTTGCCATAAAAATCATTTTTGTTGGTTAATATTGATGGGCACATAAATCTCCAGTCATTTATAAGTCCAAGTCAATAGACATAATACGTGAGCTGAGTCTAGTCCGTGGGCCTAAGTCATGTGACTCGGTCTGTCTTTGATAAAAAATACAACACTACTATTTTTTCCGTAAACATCACTTTTGTTGGTTAATATTGATGGGCACATAAATCTCCAGTCATTTATAAGTCCAAGTCAATAGACATACTGCGTGAGCTGAGTCTAGTCTGTGAGCCTAAGTCCTGTGACTAGGTCTGTCTTTGATAAAAAATACAACACAACTATTTTTGCCATAAAAATCATTTTTGTTAACTAATGTTAATGGGCACATTAATCTCGAGGCATTTATAAATCCGATTCAGTAGACACAGGAGAAGAAGAAGATTCATTGATAACAAATAATTCAACACGTTGCTATTGGCAATAAAAATCATTTGTGCTTACGAGTATTGATGAGCAGTTATGGCGTTTAATGGGTTTCGACGCTTTTCCCCCCTCANAATTTGAACCATTCTATTATTTATTCCTATAAAGAGAATAGTGAAAAAAGCAAGTATTTATGGAATTTTGTTCCGAACCCGCTAATTATCCATTCTTTACTTTCGAGCTTTTCCTAGCCAATTCAATTGATAAATTAGATGATTGAAAATCTTTGAATGAAAAGTGTTCCGACTTTCTTATTCCACGGAGAAAATTCAATATTCTTTGATTTTGTGGTATAAGTATTTATTTCAATTCATAAAGCCTCTAAAAACAAAAATCGGATAAAAAAATTGAAATCAAATTACTTATGAAAGTGGAATTCCTTTTGGTCTGAATCATTTAGAAAAACGTGAGATTCATTTTACTTCCGCATGAAAGCAATAAAATCGTTCCATTTTTACATTTCATAATTTTGGGCTTCCCAATGGAAGCATTGTATTTGTCGAATCCGAAAATGCCAACTTTTTTATCAGGATAACTACTTATGGGCTCAGGAGTTCGAATATGCAATTTTTAGACCATGTCCGGATGTATGTATGTATATGGGGTATTCCATGTGAACTCACCCAGGTCAAAACCCTCACCATCGCCAATCATATTGCCGATTTTTCCTGTGGTTGTATATGGAAAAATAGGACTTCTCAAATTTTTTCATATTTTTTGAGGCATCCTGTGGGCAGCCATGTTTTTTTTGCAAGTTTTGTCTTCAAATGCCTGTAACTTCCGTAAAAATCAATCGATTTGAGTTTTTTTTACAAAATGTACGCCTTCTAACACACTTTCCATATAAAAATATGATAATTTTTTTCAATTCGCTCTTCCATCGATTTCCTCAGAAAAACCTCAAAAAACTTCAAAAAACGAATCGTTTTCAAAGTTGGACCCTTTTTATATTTTTCAAACAATTTCAGTGAATATATTCGACCAAAATAAAATTTTTCACCAAAGGCCAAAGCGGATCTCTATTAGAACACACCACTCGGAAAGATTTATTGTTAACGAATTTTCAAAAAATTCATCAAATTGTTCCGGATTCGAATATAATGCAGTGATTCTTCAGGCGGTAAATTCAAATAATGCTTCTGCGTTCAAATACGAAAAGAATTTTGAAATTTTTGAAATTTTTCATCCCGGATTCATATATTCAAATTGGAAATGACGGCCACGAAATGGGAAGCCCACTTTGGCCTTTGGCGAAAAATATTGCTTTCGTCCAATATATTCATTGAAATTTTTTGAAAAATATAAAAAGGGTCCAACTTTGAAAACGACTCGTTTTTTGACGTTTTTTGAGGTTTTTCTGAGGAAATCGAATGGAAGAAGGAATTGAAAAAAATTGGCAGATTTTTAAATGGAAGGTGTGTTCGAAGACGTACATTTTGTAAAAAAAAACTCAAATCGGTTGATTTTTACGGAAGTTACAGGCATTTGAAGATAAAACTTGCAAAAAAACATGGCTGTCCACAGGATGCCTCAAAAAATCAGAAAAAATTTGAGAAGTCATATTTTCCCATATACAACCACAGGAAAAATCGGCAATATGATTGGCGATGGTGAGATACACATATATGCATGGAATACCCCATGTATATATGTGTATGTGTGTATACATGTGACCGATCGTTTTTCAAGAATAACTGAAAAAATAATTGTTTAAATGAATTTAATTATAATTTATAATATTCTTCTCAATGCCATCCTGACCAAGTTCGATCATGGAATTAATTGCACCATTAGTTGTTGAAGAAAATTATTTTGAAACCAATATTTTTGGTGCAATGTTGGCTGCCAACATTGAGAAAATGTCAATAAATTAAATGCAATAAATCATTGAATTTAATTTAAATTCCATCGTTATAGAAATTCCATGCGGAAGCCAATGGCTAATTTATGAGCCAACATATATTGACTATGTTGTGACGTGCGCTGCGCTCCACGAAATTGGCGTTTTTCAGGTCCCTCGACATGAAAATTAATATACACCCCTCGCCATGGAAAACATATCACCTTCCCCCACGTGCTTGCCATCCTCGCCTTCGGCTCGGATCTTGCACGTGGGGGACGGTGATCTTTTTTGCAAAGCTCGGTCATGTAATGTACTATTGTGTGCTGTATGTGTGGACCAGAGTAATATCCTACAATAGTTAGAATAATCAAGGCAATGTCTATTCACACGGTCCACGGTAAATTTTACCATGGATATAGGGTATATTTTACCGTGGATATACGGTAATTTCTACCGTGGATATAAGGTAAGCAGTTGGGTACGTTGGGCCCATTTTTTTACCGTGGATAAAAGGTAATTCTTACCGTGGATATAAGGTAAATCAGCGGTGTGCATCGGGCCCATTTTTTACCGTGGATATAGGGAAGATTTTCACCGTGGATATAAAGTAATTTTTTTTTACCGTGCATATAAGGTGAGTGAATGGCGTGCAGTATTTCCACTTTTTACCGTGGATACAAGGGAGATTTTACCGTGGATCTATGGTGATGTTTACCGTGTATATAAGGGAGATCAGTGGTAAGTATCGCGTAGGGAAATTATCTCGCGCATCTAGTTGTATTATGGGTTTGAGCCTTTAAAATTTCAAAGATCAGTGGGGTGACGACGAGGGTTAAACGAGAGACGAATAAAGTCATCAAAAGAGCCAAAGAAAGGAGACGAGTGGAGTGACTACGTGGGGCAACAGAGGAGAGGAGGGAGTATTCAAAAAGGTCAAACATGTTAACACATGCCAATTGGGTTTTTTCCCGGTGTGTTTTTCTAAATTCGTTTTCACTGTTCTTGTCTTTACCTTGGATTTTCTGCCTGATACCAGGAACGTTTTTACTGTGGGGATGAGGATTGTCCTCTTTCGTTTAAATGTGGACAGAAATGTCGTTAGAAAAAAATAAAATTATGGAATAATAAGAATGTTCATATCATTTATTAGAAATAACTCTCATCAATAATGAAAGGAAAGTATCTAGAAATATGTAATAAAGAAAAAAAGGTTAAGTGCCGTCGAGTTTACTGAATCTCGAGTGGAACATTCCTTCATGTTCTGGCTGAACATTCGCTGCAATACCATTTGCCTGCTGGGGAATTTTTCATGCCCACACACATCAAATGATGCCACTTCAAGCAGCCATCACACATAAGGACACTAGGACACAAAGGATGTGATCTATGAGCACATACGAAGCACTTGAAATCATCTGCGTTGCGTTTTTTGGTAAGATGATGTGAAAATTGCTTTTGGGCATCATGTTCCATGAGTTTCATCAACAGCTTAAGATCGTCAGGGGGGGTGTCGATGAATGAATTGTCGAGGTGGGTGTAATCAACTTCATCCGTTCGAATTGTTGAAGCCTCGAAATTACGGTGCTCATCGTACTTGCCCAGCAACCACGTTACCAACATCTGTGTTTTAGTCTCAGTATTCCTAGATGTAAAAGCTATTCCTCGTTTCCTACGGTTTTGCTGATTCTTTTGAATCCCTCCAGGCTTCTTAATAGGTAAACCGATCGTTGTTGTTTTCCGACCTTTTGGTGCTCCTCTTGGGTTCCCCGGTTTCTGAATTTTTCCCAGTTTTGCCACTTCATCGAGCGCATCCACTCTCTGAGTTCCAAGCTCGGAGTCTGAAGCATTGATTGGGAATACAGTGAGTGACGGCTCTGATAGAGACTCTTGGTTTTGCAGATTGTTGGACTTTGTTTGGGCATTATCAGAGTTTGAAGAACTGGGCTCTGCCTGATTCGACTGTGGATTCTGTTTTTCTCCACTCTTTTCGATGGGACATTCTTCTTCTGAGTGTACTTGATGAATCTGGGGTTCCCGGGTAGGATGATCCACTCTCTTAACTCCCAGCTCGGATTCTGAAGCTTTGGTTGGGGGTGCAGTGAGTGATGGATCTGATGGAGACTCGGGGTGTTGCAGATTGTTGGACTTTATTTTGGCATTATTAGAATTTGGAGAACTGGGCTCTGACTGATTCGACTCTGGATTCTGTTTTTCTCCATCCAAGTCGATGGGACGTTCTTTTCTTGAGTGTACTTGATGAATCCGGGTTTTCTGGGTAGAATGATCGACTTGGCTTAAATCGACTTCAATTGGGGAGAGATACCGAGGTCTCTTTTTGCTTCTCTCAATGGGAACATCAGATTTCTAGAGAGATATAAATAATGATTTCCTGTATTGGAAGGGGGGGGGGATTGGAGGGGGAAAGTGGATTACTCACTCTGATGGCTGGTTGCGTGGAAAGAGCAGTCTCTGTTGCATCGGTTTTGGGATTTTCCTTGGTGGGCTGATCATCACTCCCGAATACTACTTCTGCGTTGATTATATCGTGGAATTCCTGAAGAAGGGGTAAAGATTAGGCTGAATTAGATTAGTACGGTGGAAAAACACAAATTTTTAACACATTTTGCTTCCTGTTTACCTTCCCTACTGTATTCATAGACACATCAACGATACCTTCCCCATTTGCGACCTTCTCGTATGTGGTTCCACTCATATCACGAACAGTCATATCCAGCAAAAGTTGCTGATCTTCCATATCCTCATTTTGACTTTCTGGGTCTCCCTGGAGATATCAAGTATAGTTGATTACAGTTCTTCGTCCACTGATAGTAAGATCACCGACATTTTTTTATTACTTGATGATAATAGCTCACCATTCCCATCGAAAAAACGAAGGAAAAAACATTGAACTAGGTAGTTAAAGTGTATTGTCTGGAGGGAATTATAGCAGTTATTTTCAAACATTGAAATACTTATTTTAAAAAATTAACAAAAAAAATGATTGCATTCACTAATAAATTCTATCGAATTCCATCTCGAATTTGATAGGAATCTGTTAGTTTTTGATCGTCTTTTCGTTGACAAACTTCATCTTGCCCGTCCTCCCTAAAATTATTAATTTGTCAATCCAATTCAATATTTAACCAAGTGTCAACTGTCAACAGATTGTGTGCAGTTATTTTCATAATGAGCGATTTTAAGGACAAATTTTTGGAAAAATCTTTCGCCGGAAATATGTCTAGATACAAGAAGTTTTTTTTTATTTAAAGCATTCAAAGATACAAGAAGTCTCTTGAAAGTTATCCTCATATCAAGATGAATCAACAATCAGCAGGAATGACGAATTGGGCTATACGTTGTATGTCAACAGTCGGCATCTAATAAATAAGAGCGGATAAGGCAAAATGAACTTTTTCGACTTTTTTCAAGAGTTGATAGGTGCCAAAAGCTGGCAAGGCCACAACGGAAACACCGACTTTGGTATATTACAATAGAATTAGGGAGTTTTTCCCTAATTTTTTATGATAATTTTTAATTTGTTTTTTTTTGTTTTTTCAAGGCCTTGCCAGATTTTTTTCACGCTAGCAAGGCCACCAATAAAAACGCATTATTTCATTTTTTCTCCAAATTTGAAGGTTTTGCTGATGTTGGGATGTATCCGTGGAATTTGCAAAACCCCAAAAAATTAAAAATTACGATAATTAATAATTTCGCGTGCCTTCGGCCAAAAGGCCGTATCAACATTTTTTTGAATCCGTGAAATTTGAACCAAAAGGTCGTATAAATCCTATCTCGGGGAATAGGAAATCTCGACGTTTCAGATGAGTCTTAATCATTTGAACATTACTTTACGAGACCTTTTTTACGTCAATTTCGCCTTTAAAAAAAGGACGGAGAAAATTTTCCTTTTTTCAGGAAATTCGAACTAAAAAGTCGTATCAACCTTTTTTCGGGGAGTAATAGGAAATCTCGACGTTTGACATCTCAGCCCATATTTTCGAAAATAAATTTTTGATTTTTTTACAAGGAATTGAATTTTTTTTTGAAAATTCAGGCCAAAAGGTCGTATAAACACACTTTCCCAGGGAATATGAAATCTCCACGTTTTGGTTGATTCCGAGTCATCTGAGTCCAATTTTACAACCCAAATTTTTTTATCTTTTTACGCGTGAATTGATAAGTTTTGAAATTTATGTCAAACGGTCGTACACACTTTCCCACGGGATATGAAATCTCTATGTTTCAGGTGATTCTGAGTCATCTAAGCCGATGTTTTTTAAACCAAATTTTTTATTTTTGCTTCCGAATGGAAGCTTTGTAATCGCAATTTTTTTCGATTCTCTAATTTTGCTTGGATATGACTCAGGGTGATCTGAAACGTCGACATTTGATATTTTTAGCAAATGTATGTATGTATGTGTGTGCGTGTGTGTGTGTGTGCATGCGCATTTGTCCACAAAGTCATCAATAACTCTGAAACTGTCTTTACGAAAAATCTGAAATTTTGGCTCATAATAGGTCCTAATGGGAGACAGACATGTGCAAAATCTCAGCCTGATCGACTAGGTGGTTCCTGAGATATAGCATTTTCTCAAAAATGGTTTTTCACGAATATCTCATCAACGGCTTTATCAATTAAAATTTTTTTTATCCGAAAATCTTTGTTTTGATAATACCTATCTTTTTGTATCAAAACCTAATGAATCCACTACGGAGAATGGGTTTTTTTTCTTATTTTTCACTTTTTTCAAAAAATCGCTGGTATCCACGATAACTCAAAAAATAATTGAGATAAAAACTTCAAACTTTGTATGATTATAGCGCCGTTGGTAACGAAGGCTGGTATTGTCGGTGGGCGAAATCGGCCCAGTAGTTCATGAGATATTTAACTTTATAATCGAAAATTCTTCCTTTAATATCTCAAAAACTACTGGACCAAATGCATTCTGCTTGCTCTCAAAATTTTCGTCTGAGTGGTGGCTATCGATGCAAATCAAAATATAGGTACCATTCAATTGAAAGTTTTCGAGATATTTCAATTTTTCTCTTTTTTTGAGATCAGATTCCTATTTTCGACT
>NW_021680451.1:34827-38950 GCF_001412515.2 Diachasma alloeum | reverse complement strand
CATGATAAGGGCTATCGAGCCGAATGAAAATATGTATATCGTTCCATTCAAAGTTTTCGAGATATTGTTACTTTTCCATTTTTCCATTTGAAGTAGGCTATGAAGTACTTCAAAATTCTTTCAACGACTTAAAATTTTGGCTATTGGTCGATACTACTCAGTAAAATAACTGATAATTATTAGAAATTAATCCGTCCACTATTTTGTCGAATACAAATTTTTTCTTATTTTTCACTTTTTTCAAAAAATCGCTGGTATCCACGCTAACTCAAAAAATAATTGAGATAAAAACTTCAAACTTTGTATGATTATAGCGCCGTTGGTAACGAAGGCTGGTATTGTCGGTGGGCGAAATCGGCCCAGTAGTTCATGAGATATTTAACTTTATAATCGAAAATTCTTCCTTTAATATCTCAAAAACTACTGGACCAAATGCATTCTGCTTGCTCTCAAAATTTTCGTCTGAGTGGTGGCTATCGATGCAAATCAAAATATAGGTACCATTCAATTGAAAGTTTTCGAGATATTTCAATTTTTCTCTTTTTTTGAGATCAGATTCCTATTTTCGACTCTGAAGTGGTTTAGACTTCTATTAACGCTGTCAAATTCATCATTCATATCAGGTTGGTGTCTGGTTATTGAATTATATGATCCTGATCATGAATGTAACGCGTGGTCAAGACAGGCCCTGAACCGGGCACCCGGTTATTCATTCATATGATCAACATCAACTCACTGTTTTGGAACTCCTTCTTGGATATTTTTAATTAAATTTGGATATTGAAGATAAATATGCATGTCGAGGTTATCCATTTTGTTATAGGGTCGGTTTATCAGTTGTTTTATGTTTTGGTGAACTTCAATCCAATGACAATATCATGTTCTTTTTACAGTGTTAAGAAAGAAAGAGAGCAGTGCAATTAGCAGCCTCGTGTTATGCAAATAACTGCATCCCCTCCAACCGCCGATACTTGATAATTAATTTTTACGTAAAAAATTTGAAGGAATGCGAAAATTAATCCAGGAAGGGAGAAACGAGCGGTGCAATGAGAGGAAAATAAAATTTAGCCAAGTATAAAATTAGAGTAAAAGATAAGGCTTCAACTATTCCACGTGAAGTACGGTAACTGTGGTGCTAAATATTTGTACTGGTAGTAGAATATGATAGCTGATACTACTAAACACAACAGGCACGTTAGTTGAATCATATCTTGTTTCTGTTTTTTAGAGATCAGATTTCTATTTTCGACTGTGAAATGGTTTAGACTTCTATTAACGTTGTCAAATTCATCATTCGTATCAGGCTGGTGTCTGGTTATTGAATTATATGGTCCTGATCATGAATGTAACGCGTGGTCGAGACAGGCCCTGAACCGGGCACCCGTGTCCGGATCTTATACGGAGATCCTAGCCCCGACCTGATCTGGGGAACTACATCAGGTCCATGCCGAGTTAACTTATACGGTCCTAATTGAGTCATTCCAAATTGTGGCATTCCAAATTTACAAATTTGAGTCAACTCTGGGTTCGATCCATCACAGAAGTGGAATTGGATTTTGGAATGGAATAACTACGGATCCATTCGGAAGCATACTACCAATGGAATTGGTAGAAATTAAAAACGAGAGAAAGTAGTATCACAAAAAGCGACAGTAAAAAAGCTTCGGTAGAATAGGCTTCTACCTCTGCTTGTTTTTACAAACGATTTCGAAAATTTTTGAAAATTCGGGCGAAAAGGTCGTATAAACACTTATCCAGGGAATATGAAATCTCCACGTTTCAGGTGATTCTGAGTCATCTGAGCCGATGTTTTTGAAACCAAATTTTTTTTTTTACAAGCAATTTGGAAAATTTTTAAAAATTCGGGCGAAAAGGTCGTATAAACACTTACCCAGGAGAAATATGAAATCTCCACGTTTCAGGTGATTCTGAGTCATCTGAACCGATGTTTTGGAAACCAAATTTTTTATTTTTTTTTACAAGCAATTTGGTAAATTTTTGAAGTCGGGCCAAAAGGTCGTATAAACACTTACCCAGGGAATATGAAATCTTCACGTTTCAGGTGATTCTGAGTCATCTGAGCCCAATTGTACAAGACAAATTTTTTTATTTTTTTACTGGGAATTTTTGCTCATGAAAATGTATATACGATTTTT
This sequence comes from Diachasma alloeum, assembly GCF_001412515.2. Lineage (NCBI taxonomy): Eukaryota > Metazoa > Arthropoda > Insecta > Hymenoptera > Braconidae > Diachasma > Diachasma alloeum. The sequence goes on along the minus strand of NW_021680451.1, from coordinate 36,794 downwards.
CGGCTCAAAATTTATAGAGAATCACTCAATCTATTTCGAAATGACAAAAAAATTGGTCTCAAAAAATTATGTTGAGATGATTGAGAATCATCTGAAAATTCGAGATTCACTATTCTCCGAAATCCTGTTTATACGATTCAAATTTATTTGGTTCAAATTTCCTCGGTGAAACTGAAAACAAAGGTCTCGTAAAGTTATGTTCAGATTATTCCTATTTCCCGAAAAAAGGTTGATGACTTTTTGGTTCGAATTTCCTGAAAAAAAAGAAAGTTGTCTCTACGTCCTTTTTTCTAGGCGAAATTGACTAAAAAAATGTCTCGTAAAGTAATATTCAGATGATTCAGAATTATCTGAACCGCCGAGACTTCCTATTCCCCGGATAGGATTTATACGATTTTCTGGTTCAAATTTCCCCACGGATTCAAAAAAATGTTGATACGGCCGTTTGGCCGAAGGCACGTGATTTATAAATCAATAGTAGATTAAATGCAGAAAGCAGAAACTAAATGGTGCTTCTATTTTGAGTATAGAACGATTCCCCAATGGAAATTAAATCATTAGGGGAGGGTCTCAAACCATTAACGGAAACAATAATTATAATTTATTTAATAGTTAATTATAATGAATTAATTCAAATAACGTCTTAGAGATTAATTTCCAAAAAATAAAAAATAAAACTTGAACAACACCTTTAAAAAAATCTTCTAGAGTTTGCGAAACCATCAGAGTTTTAAATAAAGCAATTAAGACATCTTACTACCAAATAAATGAACCCAAATTTCAGAATTTAATTTTTTCTTTTTAATAAAAATGAATATTTAAGACGTTTTTTGAATGAATTAATCATATTGCCCGGAAGGTCTTGATTGCCTTTGCCTCAAACACTTCATTTTTGGCAAATTCAAGGACAGTTTTCTGGAGATATCCTTTCAAAAGTTTTCATTTCTTAAATGCACATTACTCTCTAGGAGGTTTTTTTCATTGACTAATTAGATAGCAAGGGAGTCTTAATTGCTTTTCCTTAAACCTCTCAGGATTTTTCAAACTCGAGCAGAGCTTTCTATAGGTATCTTAAGTTTCACAGTTTTTACTTTTATTCTTTTAATGGAAGTTAATATCTAAGAAATTTCTCTATTTATTTCATTAATTAGGTGATGAAGGTGTCTTGATTGTTTTTTTTTTCAACTCTGATGATGGTTTTACAATCTCTGGAAGAATTTTTTGGAGGTGTTCCTTAAGTTTCAGAATTATTTCTTCTGTAACTTAATCTCCAAAACTTTTTTAATTAATTTATTAATTAGGCAACAAAGTTATCTTAACTGACGCTGAAACTAGCGGGAGACCGTAGCGCGAGATGTGGTGGGGGACTGTACAGCCCCCACTACCGCCACTCACTGTACGTTCCCATCTCGTTAAATTACAAAAATTAATACAAAACAAAGCCGTGAAAAATTAAAAATATTGTCTATTTGTATCTGAAGGATGAGGGAAGACTAATGGGGGGGGGGAGATATATCGGTGCACTCAGTAGGGGATTTTGAATTGATTTTTACAAATCCGAGTGAAAAAAAACGAATTATAATCAAACGCAAACACTTGGGGTCAAATTTTTTTTTTTGAAAATGCACCGGCGGGGTTGGGGGTTGATCCCCATTAAGAATTTTCCCTGTGCCCTAATTAGGGAATTTTTAATTAATTTTTGAAAATCAATTCCACCGAGTCTTCGGAGTAAATAAAAGGTAATTATCCAACGCAACCACTTGGGGTCAAATTTTTTTTTTGCAAAATGCACTGAGAGAGTTGGGGGTTGATCTCCATTTGGAATTTTCCCGGTGCCCTAATTAGGCGATTTTTAATTTATTTTAAAACATCAATTTCACTAAGCCTTAAGGGGGCAATGAAGGGTAATAATCCAATGCAAACACTTGGGGTCAAAATTATTTGTGGAAAATGCACCGGGGGGGGGG
>NW_021680451.1:33928-34657 GCF_001412515.2 Diachasma alloeum | reverse complement strand
GGGGGGGGGGGGGGGGTTGGGGGTTGATCCTTATTAAGAATTTTCCCGGTGCCCCAAGTAGGGAATTTTTAATTTTTTTTTTGAAAATCAATTCCACCGAGTCCCCGGGATAAATAAAGGGCAATTATCCAACGCAAACACTTGAGGTCAAAATTTTTTTTGGGAAATGCACCGGGGGGGGGGGGGTTGATCCCCATTAAGAATTTTACCGGTGCCCCAATTAGGGAATTTTTCATTAATTTTTGAAACTCAATTCCACCAAGTCTTCGGGATAAATAAAGAGTAATTATTCAACGCAAACACTTGGGGTCAAAATTTTCTGTAGAAAATGCACCGGTGGGGTTGGGGGTTATTCTCGATTGAGAATTTTCCCGGTGCCCTAATCAGGGGATTTTTAATTATTTTTTTTTGGGAAAAAAAATTTTTTTTGATCCCAAGTGTTTGCGTTGGATTATTATCTTTTTTTCCTCCGAGGCCTTGGTGAAATTGATTTTCAAAAATTAATGAAAAATTCCCTAATTAGGGCACCGGTAATATTGTAAATGGGGATCAACCCCAAACCCCCTCGGTGCATTTCGCAAAAAAAAATTTGACCCCGAGTGTTTGCGTTGGATAATTATCCTTCATTGCACCCTTAAGGCTTAGTGAAATTGATGTTCAAAAATTAATTAAAAATCGCCTAATTAGGGCACCGGGAAAATTCTAAATGGGAATCAACCCCCAACCCCC
>NW_021680451.1:23587-33788 GCF_001412515.2 Diachasma alloeum | reverse complement strand
ATTCTAAATGGGAATCAACCCCCCCCCCCCCCCCCCCGCGGGGCATTTTCCACAAAAAATTTTGATCCCAAATGTTTGCGTTGGATAATTATCCTTTATTTACTCCGAAGACTCGGTGGAATTGATTTTAAAAAATTAATTAAAAATTCCCTACTTAGGGCACCGGGAAAATTCTTAATGGGAATCAACCCCCCCCCCCCGGTGCATTTTCAAAAAAAAAAGTTTGACCCCAAGTGTTTGCGTTGGATAATAACCCTTTATTTATCCCGAAGACTTGGAATTGATTTTCAAAAACTGATGAAAAATTCCCTAATTAGGGCAGCGGTAAAATTCCAAATGGGAATCAACCCCCAACCCCCCCGGTGCATTTTGACCCCAAGTGTTTGCGTTCGATTATAATTCTTTTTTTTTCACTCGGATTTGTAAAAATCAATTAAAAATCCCCTACTGAGTGCACCGATATATCTCCCCCCCCCCCCATTAGTCTTCCCCCATCCCTCAGGTACAAGTAGACAATATTTTTAATTTTTTACGGTTTTGCTTTGTATTAATTTTTTGTAATTTAACGAGATTGGAACGTACAGTGAGTGGCGGTAGTGGGGGCCGTACAGTCCCCCACCACATCTCCCGCTACGGTCTCCCGCTAGTTTCAGCGTCATTTAGCTTAATTGCTTTTTTTTCAAACCCTGATGATTTTGCAAACTCGAGGAGAGTCTTCTAAAAAAAGACGTCCCCCCCACATTTCAGAATTTTTACCCTTTTTATTTATTGGAAGTTAATCTCCTAGACATTTTTTCAATTTATTCATCAATTAGGTAGTGTTTTAATTGCTCTTTGTTGTAACTTTAATGCTTTTTCAAACTCAACAAGATTTTTCTGAAGGTGTTGTTCAAGTTTCATTTTTTTTTTTTAATAATCTCCAAGGCATTATTTGAAATAATTCATTATAGTTAATTATTAAATAAATTACTCCCCTGATGATTTTATTTCCATTGGTGAATCTTTCAATCCTCAAAATGGAAGCACCGTTTAGTTTCGGATTTCTGCATTCAATCTATTGTTTAGTTATAAATTATTAATTACTATAATTTTTCATTTTTTGGGATTTTACAAACTCCAAGGATGCCTTCCGAAATTTGCAAAACCTTCAAATTTGCAGAAAAAATTAAATAACACATTTTTATGGGTGGCCTTGCCAGTTTTTGGTACCTAAACTTGATAATTCATTGAGTTGTTAATAGAATGAGACAATCTTTTTCCCGTAGAGAAATGAAATTCTTCTTCCGTCTAATAAGTTGAATAATCGAACGGTCCATTTTGCTTTTCCCTCCCCTAATTCATTCAATTATCTTGACAATAAGTTATTTCGGGCACTCTCACCTCAATTTTCTCTCGGATATCTTCAATCAGATCAACATTTCCTCTGAGTGAGGCGAATGTATCGACGTTATTTTCTGGAGATGACTCGATGTTATCTTCTGGGCATGACTCATCATTAGTATTTTCCGGCTAACGAAAGTAATAAAAAAATAAGTTTCCCAAAAATTTCGCGATGTGTCTAGAATTCAACAGCAAACGACGATAAACTCACTGATGAATGATTGTGAGTTAATTCCACTTTTTTTACCCTTAGGGACTGATTATCTTTCACAGCCCTCAAGATGACTTTGAACGGACAGTCTGTTTTCTTCGATGTTCGCCTGAAAATTTTCCATAATATTTCATCACTTTTTGCAATGGAGAATAATCCATAAAAATTCTCAATTCAACTGGGATCTTATTAAATGTTGAGTCATTTTAATAATGGGTGATTCGCAACAAAAATCTCAAGAACGAAATTTTCATTAGGGATTATCGAAATGAATAAACAATAAACAAAGATGTTTAGTACAATTTTTGGACGAATATTAAAAACTCATTTAACTTACTGGCGAGGTTTCTCAATTCCGATTTTAGCTTTTGACTTGTATTTTCCACTGCGGCTGCATCGAACCACAATCTCGTAGAATCCTAATTTTTCAGACACATTTTTCACTCGTGCACGTGCAGTTGATCTGCTACTGCCCCTAGATAATTTAACACCTCGTTCGATCTCGTAATTACATCTAAATTTATCGTATTCACGCGAAGTCTTGAATTCTTGACCCACATAGAACTGTATTTTCCTTTTTCTTTTCTTATTTTCTTCATCTGCAGGAGGCTGCATCTTTAAAACCGTAAAATGGTATTTCCCTAATGCTTAATGTTTTCCGGACGATGTACTCAAAATGGCGGAGAGCTGTGTACGTTCTAGATGTACGCGGTTAACGAAAAACGGAGAGACTCTGAGGTGGAGGCGACCTTGAGGCCGTAATGTTCCACTCCACGATTTCGTTAGAGAGTCACGTCGATCCGTGCCATCTAACGGCAAACACTTAGGAACATATGAAAAAGTGACTACACCATCATAGCATTAATAATTCGATGATAGATGGAGTATTTTCAAACTCGGCGTCACACCTCAATTCGTTTACAAGTCAATGACCGTGACTAGCGATTTTTGTTTTTCAGTTATTAATAAAAAATATCGTGTGAAAAATTATCTACCTAAAATTCGATTATCATCAGTTTGACCCGATTTTTAACTTAATTTTTCCAAAGAGATTCAACCGTTCACTCCGAAGCTTGAATCCGCGAGATGTTCGGACAATAGTGAGTGCAAGTGCTGATGAGTGACTTAACCTGAGAAAACGTAAGCTTTTATCGTGAATTTTTTTATACAAAATGAAAATAACACTAATTTTCAATGATCCCTCATCGACGATGAATTCTCTTCCATTGTAGTGTAGAGTTGAAAAGAAGCGTCATGAGCACTATCGAAGAACCAAAAGTCGGTATGCAATTCAAGAATTGCAATGATGTCAAGGATTACATGGACAAGTGGATGAATTCCAGCTGTACTCTATACACACGAGGAAGGACGGAGAAATTGAAAGGTCACGAGACAAATTTTGAAGCTGTCCAATATCGAACCATAGAATACAATTGTAAACATGGAGGCACGAAGTATCGCCCTCAAACTTCAGGCCAGCGACGAACGAGGTAATTTTATTCACTTTAAACATCAATCATGTGGGTTGGGAAATGTAGGAATGTATTTAGAGAGTGATTGATGGAATTAACTGTATTTCAGCACCTGTAAAATGGATTGCTCAGCTAAGATTAAATTCCAATGCTTGAGAAATCAAGGATTCCTCAAAATTAAGGAAGTTAATCTCACCCACGATACTCATGAGCCCTCTAAGGTTTGTTTATTTTCCGTATTCAATTTGTCAATAAAAATTCATAAGCCTTCGTGAATGAAAAAAAAATTGTTTCTTTTAGGCTGTGTATTCTCATTATGCTGAAGTTCGAAGGCCTGCGCCAGAAGACAGGGCAGAAGCGATTAAATCCCTGAAGATGAAGTGCAATAAAAAGATGTTACAAACGGATATTCAGACTAGATTGGGGAAAAAAGTGACATTAAAAGATTTATCTAACTGGAAGGCATTATTAGGGAATAATACAAATGATAGAGAGCTGATTGGAGCTGTAAATTTTCTAATTGACGAGAGAGGTAAGACTAACCATGAATTTTTACCGTGAATTGAGGATACGTAGCGAGTCAAATTTAATAATTTTGTCGATTGGGCATCCATGCTGTAAAAACGGATGATTTCCAAAAATCATTGTATGAATTCTCAGTTGCATTTTTTAATTCAAGTCCAGAATACGCTCAATTCTAGTGGTACTACTTGATCACATGCACGAAAAAATTGAATAGAAAAACCTAGCGAATTCGTTAGAAAATTCGATTGGATTTGTATTAAACTTTCTATTAGTTTTGGCCGATTCTATTGAAATGTTCAATAGAAAACATTCAATATAAAAAGTCAATTAAATTTGATGTTTCTATATAATTTATTCTCTTTAAATACTTTTTAGAGAATCTCCTCGGCTCAAATTTTCTATTTTTTTTTATTCTATTTTTCTCTTCTTCTCATCCAGAAAATCACACAAAAAAATTTGGAAAATTTGAGCCGAAGAAATTCTATAGAAATCGAATTCTTTTGACTTTTTCCATAGAATATTTTCTATTGAACATTTCAATAGAATCGGCCAAAAACTAATAGAATAGTATATTATATAGAAATATAGTATATTTCGATACGAGTGCGGAAAAGTCTTTTTTTTGGCTCGTGGGAGGTTCATAGCACGAGCCGAAGGCGAATATTTTTCATCACAATGTGTGGAAAAGGGACGTTTTAGGTACGCAAAGGGTGCCTAAAAAGTTCCTTTTTCTCACATAGTGATGGAAAGTTCGATACAATTCCAACAGAATTGTCTAGCGAATTCACAAGGTTTTTCTAGTCAATTTTTTCATCCATGCATCTTTACAACTGTTTTTTTTTGTTTTTTTTTTTTTCAAATAGACTCTCTGCACTGCCTGTATAAACTCATGTATGATTTGTTTTTGTTTCAAAGGTGCTGACGTGTCAATTCTCAAGAAAGGAGACAAATTCGGGGCTTTGTATTTTTCGACACAGGATATGAGACAGTCTCTGGCCGCGTGGCCTGAACATGTTGCAATCGACGGAACTTATTCCCTACTGGACAGCAATTTGACTGTGATACTGATGCTAGTGGAGGACTCCAATGGTGCGAGTGAAATTGTTGCAGTAGGTTTATTGGCAGCTGAGGATACACCCACTGTTGATTGGTTTTTGGAAACTTTCAAAAAAAAATAACGGCGATGTGTGCTCTAAAATTCGATCGTTTATGAGTGATAAAGACAGCACGGCGCGTCCAGCTATGAAAAGACTTTTCTACAATCCAGAAACAAAACTTCCCGCAATGTACATCGGCCTATTCCATACCTTGAAGGCCTTTCGATTCGCCATGGGTTCGAACAATTTGAATTTACCATCAGAAGAGAAAATAAAAGTTGCAACGTTCATCCAGAGACTCACGTACAGTTCTTCTGAAGGTGAATACCTTGAAATATACAATGAGTTTGCGAAAGCCGTATCAAAACCAGTCCTAGATTATTTCAATAAAAATTGGCATGTACATGAAAAATAAGAAAGTAAATTATGAAGTGCAACTATCGAGTTTTCTTACGGACGAAGCGGCCCATTTTGTTTCGGTTGAAATGAAAAGGCACGAGGGAATCACTATCGTCAGTAACAGTGGAGACAAATGCTCCATCAAGAGTCGAAACTTGATATTGGAGACGACGAAAGACTCATGTTCCTGTGGTGGGCCATCATCTTCGTTACTTCCCTGCAGACACATTTTTGCTGCAAGGAAGTTTTTTGGATTACCATTATTTGATGAAAAACTCTGTCATGAACGATGGACGAAGGAGTATTACAAGCAAACAGCGTATATTTCGAGTGGAGTCACCTAAGGAGGTTGGCACACGTTTGCCCCTCATATGCCAACTGGAGTCTGTAGACGTGAGTTCAGTGATTAGTCGGAAGACACTGATAAAACCGCTAATGGAATTGATTGTATTAATAGTGAGTAATTCTTGTAGATCTGCATTCGATGATAAATTGAATACACTGCAAGTCATTGTACAAACCTGGAAGAGAGATCTCAGAGTGAAGATCACTAACGAAAAAGTTTTAGAGCCCCAACGTTCATCTGAAATTCCTAGCTTAGCCGATTTAATGACAAATCTTCAGATTGAACCTAGACCAAAATCTGCACGAAAGCTCAGTGTTCCACAGAAACGACGTTTAATCTACCCTTACTGTGACCAACTCACATTGCTTGCCATCACATCTTCTCCAGATATATTCCAGGAAAAAATGAAGACACTCGAACATTTAGAACAATTATGGAGCCAGCAACTCAAGCCTACAATTGATATACAAGAACGGGGTACCTCCAGCGAACCAATTTCAGCACTACTTACATCCAAAATTCCGCAACTTCTGCCCCAGAATGTATGTATACCTGGATATACCTGTCGATTTCCCACAAAATAGTTATATAAATATTTCATGCTATTTGTGATTTCACAGATTAACTCGAATACTTCAAGTATTCTGATTTATCTCGATATTATTCTCGTTGCAGGAAGTTCTTTCTGTGGATTCCGATGATAAAAGACGATCTGCACTCACTGGGCTGAATTCACCCGCATCAATTATAATCAAGGGAAAACCACGTCTCAGTTTCATTACAACTCCAGTGAAGTCGAAAAAGAAGAAACTCCCTACTCCATTCATTGAAAAAACGCCATCAGAACGAATAAAACAAATGTTGACTTGACTCCTTCCAGAAGATCTCTTCAAAAACGTAATCGATCTGGAACAACGCATTCAAATCGAGGCTTTAAATTTGAACCATGTTGACCTCCGAGACTCTTTCCTGCATCACCAGATTGATATCGAACTAATTTCTAAGTATTTCGCGAGAAATGCATTTGTAGCTTTCAAAAAAGCCATTGCTGACAAAAAACTTGAATCGATGAAAACGTGTAGCACATGCCAACGACTGAATAATAATTCCGTATCACAAAACTGGATATCCTGTACCTCCTGCTTACTTTCGTATCACTTGCAATGTATTGAGATCGGTGGTAGAAGGATTGGCACTCTGTGGTTTTGTGAGTTGTGCATGAAAAAGGGAGGTAAAAAATAGTTAAAAAAACTATTTAATAAACGAATTACTCCCTAAAAAAATTTCTCATTGTAACATTGCATGAAGATGAATAATTATTACACGAAGTACTTCGAGAACTTGAGAAAATCGCCTTTCGAGTTGTATTCGTTATGTAAAAAACAATATTTTTGATAATAAAGACAAATAAACTATCTTTACAGAACTTCGATTGACTATGATCATAATCCATAAACTTCAACAAGTTTTTGAAGACTGAAGCAGAGTTAACAATACTCCTATTATTTTAGAACTATCCATCGCTTTAAAAAAAAAGAGAGATACATATTGCCATTAACATTGTAGTAGAGAGAAAAGAGCTGCATAAATGAGGACATATGAACTGCATGACTATAGCCACCTCCGGCTCTCTATTTCATCTAACAGATAACTCCAGAAGATGAACACTCATCAGCTGAGCAACAACTCAGTAATCTAGGTCTACTCAACTTGAAATTACTTTACCTAGTGGAATCATAAACGTTCCGGGCACCTCAAGTATTTCAATTCTAATGGACGTTCGATTATTTTAAAAGTAACTCCAACACTAGCTCAAAAACTCGTAATGGTGACTTGAATTCCACGATTATGCTGCTGATTTATCGAATTGTCAGTCTCTCTTGTGCTTACTCTCATATAAAACCAGTTCCTTCACACTCTTGGCTCTGATAAAGGGACAATACTGTCATATGAAAAAATAGCAGTAGCTCCACGAGGTCTAGAGGAGAAACATTGATGATATCCCAATCCAGTTCCTCAGATCTGGATAAATTCTATCATTGATGATTATCTAACTCACTGAGTCTCACTGGGTCATGCTAATTTCGAAGGTGCCTGAGAGCCTCAGCAGCTGCAAAAAGCTGAGCAAGGAGTAATCCATCAAATGCGACAACAACAGCAAAAAGTGTATTTCATCACCCGCAATGGCACCCCCGAATCCATCTCTAAAATTTAAGCCTACATTGGGCTGTAGTGGTCACGCGGGGAGTGTGGCTCCGGCGGTCATCCAAGCTAAGCAGCGTTCAGTCTCCCCAAACTTGGATGGGTGTCCGCTTAGGCACACCTAATCGCGTGGGACTACAGTCGCTAGGCACGAATGTAGAGAACTACTATGCCCATTGAGTCAGTGTGACCAACGGACACAGTGGAATCCCTGCATTATCGGCCGGCTGCACGACTGAGGTTTTCCATGGTTTCCCTGGCAGTCCAATCCCGAATGGGGTGCGGTTGGGGATAAAGTAAGTCGGCCCATGGTAACGCAGATAGGGAAGGGAACAAAATGTAAAAACCCGAGAGGAGAGTATACATATGGAACCAAATAGTATTTTCTGTACTGCTTCTCACGATTTCTCGTCTGGGAATTGGTATTACATACTTCGCAAACTCGAAAACTTGAAAATCACTACAGAAAAATATTATTCCTGGGCTGTTGCGATGGGGTTTTTTTACTCGTGTGGCGTTGGCCGCCGAGCCGTAGGCGAGATATATTATATATTACTTCTCCTCAAGGGGGAAAATGGTTTCAATCAATTCTTAAATAGTCAAAATTCACATTTTTTTCATTTTTCTGGCGAATTATTAATCGGACTGACGCTAAATAATATACCGTTTTTGCGTTTTATCATTATTGACTGACTCACGAAGTTTCATGGTAGTGCAATCATTTTCCTGCATTTTTTCTAAAGTATTGTGAATTTCCGAAAAGTTTTAGAAAAAACGCGGGACAATGATTGCACGATCATGAAATTTCGTAAGCCATTAAGTAATAATAAAACGCAAAAACGGTATATTTTTTCACGTCAATCCAATCAATAATTTACCAGAAAAATTGAAAAAAGTTGAATTTTGGCGAAAAGCATGTAATACATCCTTAAAGCTGGAATAATAATTTTGTTGACATAGGAATGAACTTATGTTAGGACTTATAGAGGTGCAAATATTTTTCACAGTGCATAACGTCAATAAATTATTATCATTATTTTCAATATCTTGTGATATGAAATTGTAGTAAACTTATTGTAATAGATCATTGTTTATTGCAAAAACAGTGAGTAATTTTTTATATGTTTTATATGTTTTATATGTAATCATAAAATGTAAAAAAATGGCTGGATAAGATTTAAATTCCTTGCATTTTTATAAACTTGCTAAACACGAATTTCGAACTGTCATCGAAAGTACAGGCATAAAATCATAAAGGTTAGTAGGCCAATCAAATAAGAACTTTTTTTGGCCGAAATCGAGGATGATAGAAGAAGGATAAAAACGATGAGATATCATGTGGAAGAATGATATGAAATACGTACTAAGTTTTTGGGATTGTAGCAAACCGGGAAATTGTTTAAAAAAATTAAAAACTGCAAAATTAAGCGTCCACGCGTCCTTTTTTGCTTTACGCCGACGAAACCGTGATAGATAGGATAAAAATGCATGAAGCTTAATTTGTAGAGCATAAAATTTCCTTCAGAAAAGTCAATGGCGGCATTTTTGCAATTTAAACCGTCAAGTCGCCAAGCGCGCTCAAAGTTGAACTATGAAAAAGCTGATTCGTCGCCAACGCCGAAAAGTCCATTTTAGTTGCAAAATGCAAATAATTTATGAAAAAGTTGATTAAAAAATATGAAAAAAATCAGGATGCATCTTGACCCTTCACAGAATGTCTTCAGGAGAGGAAATTTTTTTAAAAACATTTTTCAATTTTTCAGGAGTCCCCATTTTTCTCTTTTTTTTTCATTTTTCAACCAAAATTTGCTATAACATAAGTTTTGATCCAGTTATCTTATTGGAATAAGAACAAAAGGTGATTTTTTTCTCGTTCTCTCCTCTCCATTTTCACTCTTTTGACCTTTTCACTCAACTTTCATATTGAACTTATTTTTTGTTGATAAACTAAAAAAATTGCGGTTTTTTCAATATATAATCTGACTGGAAAATTTTTTGATCAAGCTCGGTAGCTTTATCCCAAACTTGAGTTAGTGGGATTAATCTTGAATTCTTTCATATTTTTTTGGCATTTGTTAACGTAGATTTTTAATAATAAAAGGAAAAATGTTAGATTTTTGTCATTTTTTTAATGTCTAAAAATTCTTTGATTTTTTAAAAACATTTTTGATATTTTGGTATTTTTTGATATTTTCAATACTTAGTGAGCTATGAATTATTTTAGTTTTAGGGAAATGTCGAGGGGCGCGCCCCACTTCACGCGCCTGATCACCCCACTCTCCACATTCTCCGCGTAACGGAACTTCTGCAAACGTTTCCTTTCCTAATTTCCTCCAAAAATATGAAAAAATAAAAAAAAATTGTTAACAATCTGTTGGAATTCATGCCTGAATACAAAAATTAATTTCTTAGTTTAGTTAAACATTTTCTCTTTTCCACCCAAACACTCAGGGTGACATTTATGGCTTTTCTTAGAAAATAGAGACGTGAAGAAAAACAGTCCTCATGGTGAGTCACAAAGGAGAGGCTGAAGAAAATTGAAACAAGGGCCTTTTGTCAAATGGGTCCA
>NW_021680451.1:1116-21885 GCF_001412515.2 Diachasma alloeum | reverse complement strand
AATGCTCAATCCATCATTAATGATATCCCTACCCTTTATCATGAAATTAAAAATAGAGACGATAAAGAAAAATGGGAACACGCGATTCAGGATGAGATTAATTCCTTATTGGCAAACAACACATGGAGTTTAGTGCCAAGACCTGAAAACAAAAATATTGTTTGTTGTAAATGGGTATTCGCAATCAAGCATGATGAACATGGGAATCCCGTCAAATATAAAGCTCGTCTCGTAGCTAAGGGATTCAGTCAACAATATTTAATCGATTATAATGAGACATTTGCCCCAGTAGCACGAATTGCAAGTTTTCGATTTATTATTGCTTTTGCTAATCAATTCAATTTATTAATTCATCACATGGATGCTAAAACTGCATTCCTGAATGGCAATTTAAAAGAAATATATATGAATGTTCCCGAGGGTATTGAAAATGATCAAAATTATGTTTGTAAATTAAATAAATCGTTGTATGGATTGAAGCAAGCAGCCAGGTGCTGGTTTGAAGAATTTGATAAAGCTCTCGTTGAAAAAGGATTCCAGAATTCTCCAGTTGATAAATGTATTTATATTTTGGATAAAGGTGACATAACACGAAATATTTATGCAGTCTTGTATGTCGATGATCTGGTGTTAGTCACGAAAGAGCAAGAAACAATGAACAGTCTGAAGGGATATTTGATGGAGCGTTTTAAAATGGTAGATCTGAACGAGATCAAGCTTTTTCTGGGAATTAGAATTACAAGGTCTGATGATAAAATAACTCTTGATCAGAGTAGTTATATTGAAGCAATATTAACTAAATTTAATATGCATGATTGTAATCAAGTGAATACTCCTATGGAGAGTAATGTTGATTATGAAGGTTTGAATTCTGAAGAGAATTGTAATGCACCTTGTCGAAGTGTCATTGGATGTTTAATGTACTTGATGGTTTGTACTCGACCAGATTTGAGTATTGTTGTTAATATATTGAGTCGATACATGAATAATAATAATGAGGTTCTTTGGAAATGCCTCAAGAGAGTTTTGCGTTATTTAAAAGGGTCAAAAGATTTGCAATTGGTCTATGAAAGAAGTAATTACAATGACATTTTGACAGGGTATGTTGATTCCAATTGGGGAGGAAATGATAGTTCGGATAGAAAGAGTACCACAGGATACTTATTCAAACTATTCGAACAATGTACAATATGCTGGAATACAAGAAGGCAAACCTCTGTTGCAGCTTCATCCACTGAAGCAGAGTATATGGCTTTATTCGAAGCAGTGAGGGAAGCATTATGGCTCAAATCACTTGCAATTAGTATAAATATTGAAATTAATCAACCAATTATAATTTATGAAGATAATACCGGATGTATTAGTATTGCCAGTAATCCGTCAAGCCACAAGAGATCCAAGCATATTGACATAAAATATCATTTCTCTCGAGAACAAGTTGCAAAGAATGTAATCAAATTGGTTTATATTCCAACAGGGAAGCAATTAGCAGATGGATTAACGAAGTCACTCCCATCGGCAGGGTTCTTGGAATTCAGGAAGAATTTATGTTTAAAGTGACATAGTTTAAAACAATGTATTTAGATGATAAGTTGATATATATGACTTGTATAGGGCGATCAGGTTTTTCCCTGGGTTTTTCACCTGATCAGTTTGTAGCGCTATACACAGTATTCCCAGAAGGCATAAAGAAGGTGTATCTCAATCCAGTAATATTTTTTTTAAATGTACACATTTTATATGATAAAACTAGTTAAGGTTAATAGATTAATTTTTGAGGGGGCGTGTTGGAATTCATGCCTGAATACAAAAATTAATTTCTTAGTTTAGTTAAACATTTTCTCTTTTCCACCCAAACACTCAGGGTGACATTTATGGCTTTTCTTAGAAAATAGAGACGTGAAGAAAAACAGTCCTCATGGTGAGTCACAAAGGAGAGGCTGAAGAAAATTGAAACAAGGGCCTTTTGTCAAATGGGTCCAGAGAGTGAAAACTCTCATGACTTTTAGTTAGTCGTCCTAGAGACTTCGTTGGAGAAAGATATACCTTCTGCGTGCGATCATTAAAGAGTTTTACTTTGAAGAATAAAACTAATGTGTTTTTATTGAGTATTCCTACACATAATCCAATACAATCACATCCCAAGTGGGTTCAAATAATTTCTGATGATGCATCCGTAGAGAGTTCTTTCTCATATAATAATTCCAAGGAAACTTAATTTAGACCTGGCGCCTACAAATTTTGACTCTTATTTAAATTCAAATTGAAACATAACAATTTTCATCAATATAATTTCTCATCAAATTAGCACTATAAGTACAGAGGTGCAAAACAGAAGCTCCCATTGAGTTTGTGCACTATTGATTGTTAACAAATTTTTTTTTTGTAATTTTTTCATGTTTGGAGGAAATTAGCAAAGGAAACGTTTGCAGAAGTTCCGCTACGCGGAGAATGTGGCGAGTGGGGAGATCAAGCGCGTGGAGTGCGGCGCGCCCGACGCCAACATTTCACTGGGCTAGGATTTTGTGCGTTTAGGGTACCCTAAAAACTTCAAATTTCAACCAATCAGAGCCATGCTTCCCGATTGGTAATGCAGGAATTCTAGATGCGTAGCTCTAATTCGTTGAGATTTAAGGTTTTTAGGATACCCGAAACGCGCAGAATTTCAGCCCTGATCTCTATACTAACTGGACAGACTATCCTGTAAGACACTGGTGGCCCAAGTTGTGTGGCGACTGCGCCTCCGGCAGTTCCCGCTTCGACCATGACGCCGCGCGTCGATCGGCCTCAAGGCGCAACCGAGACTTCGCGTCGCCCACGGAAACAAGCCATTATTCCAAAGCCATTCTTCTAACGCTACATGCGTAGCTCTCAATACTAATTATTCCAAAGTTTATTTGTATTAATTAATCTTACGTTTTGATAATAAATATTAATCTTGTTGTTAACTGTGGTGATTGATTTACACTGGGGAACCTTCAAATTTTCCATAAATGGTGACTCTGACGTGATCGCTGCAGATTACGTTTTTACGAAGTTAACCCCATTCAATCACGTGTCACCGCATCAACAGTTGTTATAATCAGTCATGACGCTCACCCATTCGCCGACTGGAAATGACTGCTCAACAACTAGCAGATCAACAACAACAACAACAATTATTACTACAACAGAATTTGTTGGGACAACAACAACTAGAGCAACAGCAGCAACAAAATCAGCCAGTATTGCCCCCATTAGTTCCTCTTGGTGTTGAGACACAAGCAACTGGTGGCAACGCTGTTGGTGCATCTGGCGTCCTACAAAATAACATTCCACTGATGATGCCAGTCAACCACGTTCAGTCACTTGGGTACAATGAGGCTCAAATCATGGCAGTCACCCAATTCAAACTACAAGATTTTTGGTCGCATGATCCGGAACTTTGGTTCATCCACATCGAAGCCCTGTTCACCATCAGAAACATCAGAAGTAACCAGACGGAGTACGGAGCTGTTGTTGCTGCCTTGGGCTCGGATGTTCTCAAATAAATGTCCGACGTTCTCAGAAATCCAGCGCCCACATATATGTATATTAACCTCAAAAATACACTCCTCAAACGTTTCACTGACTCAGTTGATTGCCACTTATATAAACTGTTGACAGAGATGCAGCTTGGTACACAAAAGCCGAGCCAGCTCCTCAGGCAAATGAAAACGCTCGCTGGCAACAGAGCAATTGAAGAGCTTATTCGCAGTAGATGGTTGGCCCTGTTGCCTGACATTGTGTCCAAGATCCTCAAGGCAGTCTCTAACAACTCCACTTTTGATGAGCTCGCTGAGGCTGCTGACAGCTGCATGGAAAATCACACCAGCTCCCGAGTCCTGTCAACAAGTTTCCAGTCCATGGCTCTCCACAACCAGCCAATGCCACCCAGTACTCAGCAGTCCATGGCATTCAACGACCAGGTTTACAAAAACAACACTCAGCCCATGGCCTTCAACGCTCAACCCATGTCAGCGCATACCCAGGTCATGGCAGCCAGTTACCAACCTCATCAGAAGCAGAGCAGTGACAGTGTCATCGATCAGAGACGGAGTGCACTTGAGAGAGTTGTGGAGGTTTTAACAGCATCCTTCAGCGCTCTATCAGCTAGACTTCAAAACAACAACGAAAGAAGGTCACGCTCTCGATCTCGTACTCCAGGACCCTCAGATCAATGCTTCTATCATCGCAGATTCGGTGCCAAGGCTGTCAGATGTCTTAAGCCTTGCACCTGGACACCTCTCGCCCACCAGGGAAACTAGCTGAGGTGTCGTCAGTCCAAGCGGTTGGTGGCAGCAGTCAGGTAACTCCACCAATCAAAGAGCAACGTCTACATGTTTACGATAAATCCTCACACACCAGATTCCTTGTTGACTCCGGCTCTGTCGTGTCTGTTTTACCACGAGCCTTTGTCAAGCAGAAACTACAACCTTCAGACTTCAAGCTCTACGCTGCTAACTCCACCAGTATCACAACATATGGACAGCACCCAATCACACTCAACCTTGGTCTTCGTCGTGCATTCGCTTGGCCCTTCATCGTTGCTGACGTGCTGATGATAGACCTCAAAAAGCATCGTCTGATTAATCCTCTCACATCTTTATTAACCACTGGAGAGCTTGTTGACACCACAGAATTCGGTATATCAACTGTGAACCGGCATGCATCTTCCAACACTCATCTGGAGGGCAAGTACTCAGATCTTCTCAATCAATTTATTGATATCACCAAGCCAACTATCTCTACTACCTCGCACAACCCTGCAAACGTGGCCCCCGCATCACATCGTCACCACAGGACATCCAGTAGTGGAACAATTTCGCAGACTAGCTGGTGATAAACTCAAAGCTGCAAGAGATGACATCAACCTCCTGTTAGAGCTTGGTATTATTCGACCATCGAGCAGTCAATGGGCAAGTCCAATCCACTTGGTACCCAAAAAACTTGGAGGTTGGCGTACCACTGGAGATTTTAGGCGACTCAATCCTCAAATAGTCCCTGATCGCTACCCAGTGCCCTATCCTGAGGATATCTTTCAACGCCTATATGGTAAGAACATATTCTCAACAATTGATCTGGTGCGTGCTTACAACCAAATTCCCATGGCACCAGAAGACATCGAGAAGACCGCCATTACGACACCCTTTGGCCTCTTTGAATTTCTGGGCGTGCCCCCTGGACTACGTAATGCAACTCAGATATTTCAACGTCATGTGGACAATATCCTGAGGGGTCTGGACTTCGTCGGTAGTTTCATTGATGATCTCATCGTGGCTTCTGAAACCCATGAGGAGCATCTCCAGCATCTCCATCAAGTCTTCTCCATCTTACGTCAAAACAAGCTCACGATCAACACCAGCAAGTGTGTTTGGCAAGGAAGAAGTGACTTATCTGGGCTACACGATCAATAAGGATGGATACAAAGCTCCACTTTCCCGTGTCAAGGCAATTATTTCATTCCCCAAGCCAGAAACAGTCACTGATCTCCGTAGATTCCTTGGAATGGTAAATTATTACCGCAAAGTCATTCCCAACGCAGCAGAACTTCAAGCACCACTCAATAACTACTTCCAAAACGCAAAGAAGACAGACAAAACCAAGATTCCATGGACACTGCATGCTGAGAAGGCCCTGGAGGATTGCAAACAGAGTGTTGCTTCAGCAGCTCGCACAGCCTTCTTATCACCATCTGCTTCACTCTCACTCACAACTGATGCCTCTGATACCGCCATAGGTGCCTCATTGGAGCAGTGCGAGAACAACATTTGGAAGCCAGTTGGCTTTTTCTCCGGGAAGCTGAGTCCGGCTGAGCAGCAGTGGAGCACATATGACAGAGAACTGTTGGCAATCTTTGCTGCCATTAAATTCTTCCGTCACATTCTCGAGGGACCTCACTTCAGCATCAGGACTGACCACAAACCCTTGGTTTATGCCTTCAGACAAAAATCCGACAAAGCCTCACCTCGTCAACTCGATAAACTTAGTTTCATATCAAAATTCACCACCGAAATTGTGCATCTGAAAGGTGAAGACAACTTTGTCACCGACGCACTCTCCAGAATCAGTCTAATCAACATGCCCACGATCCTGAGTGCAGAGAGAATCCAGCAAGAGCAGCAAGATGACGAAGAGCTTCAACAACTCATCGAAAATAATAATAGCTCATTGAAACTTCAACAATTATCCATTGATGGCAACAACTCAATCTACTGTGACTTTCATCCGGCGTTGTGAGACCCTTAATTCCCAAAAATCTGCGACAAGTAGCCTTCGACACTAGTCTCTGAATACTAATTATTCCAAAGTTTATTTGTATTAATTAATCTTATGTTTGGATAATAAATATTAATCTTGTTGTTAACGGTGGTGATTGATTTACCCTGAGGAACCTTCAAATATTCCATAGTTAGACGTTCACCCAGTGCCTCCGCTGTATGGCCTAGGCAAACTAAGTGCGCCGTTAGCGCGCTTACGCGACCGTAGTCGCATAGTGGGGGGTGGTTAATGTGACCTGGTAAAGTTGGAAAATTGGTCATTTTTCTGGTGTTGTATTATACAAAATCAAGGTTTGAAGGGAGGATTTTCATTGTCGTCAATTGAAATGATAACTGGGACGATTGCTGGGGGGAATAAACACAGAAAGAGGAAAAACCATTCATCTTCCGACAAATTCTTATATGAATATAAATTCTCTTTTTAAAATAGATATTGTGTGGTGCAATGAGTTGCCATTATCGTTACAGGAGACGATGAAACAAAAAGATAATAGAAGCTCGATTTTGATCAGGTTTAAGTGAAATAGCATGGGCGGAATGATAAGGACAATTCGATGCAGATCTAATTGAAATATAATAAAATAAAATAAAAAAATCTAATTGAAATAATTCTATCTTTTTCTGCAATAGAAAATAACACATAGTCGGGGAGGGTAGGGCAAAACGGGGCAGGGTGGGCAAAATGGGGCGCCCCCAAATTTTCCCAAAAATTGAAATAATGATGAATTTACGAGAAAAGTATCAAGTAACTACCAGATGAGTTAATTAAAAACTATCTCTCAATTTTTTTCAGATTTTTTCGACAATCCATTTCAGAGATATGATTTTTCTTCATTTTTCAATAAGTTCAGTTCTATTCATTGGATTTTCATTTATAACCCATCAAAATTTTCCATTTTCTACTATCTATAAGAATATTCTGAGTATTATTTTGTAATCCCTAAGTGCTCATAATAACGAATTAAAAAAAAAGTTGAAAAACTTGAATTTTCAAAATTGTTACGTTTAATTTTTTTCGTATGTTTTTCATTAATTCTTGTCATCAAAACAAGTATTCTGAGCTGTCAAACAAGTTAGGTTTCGTCCTGGACCCATTTTATTTTCAATTTTTTCGTGTCGAAATTCCGCGAATTTGGTCAAAGCACCCTGAGACGCCTTCGATTATGTATCGAAAAAAGACGTAACATATAAGTATACATTTTAATTAATTTCATACTATTTATAATCAAAGTCAATCAAAGCAATTTTGAGGTATTTCAATTGGGGCATTCCCATTTTGACCTTCAATTATTTTTTTTCAATTGATGTGATTTCAGCTCATGCTGGAGCCATATTTTAACTCAAATATAAGTAATTTTTACCAAAAAACACTCATAATTAGCCTCTACGTTTTCATGACCCATTTTGCCCTCCCCTCCCCTATTTATTAAAATTATTTTTCATAATTTCAAGGACTAATACAACACAACAAAGACATTATTCATGAGATTGTGCGAGCTATATCACTGCCAGTTTTATTATTTTATCACCATTAGTGAACTTCTCATAGCTCCAAATTATTGCCTTGCATTGTCGAATGCAATTCATATTTACTCTTTCTTTTTATTATGATTGGAGCCTATGTTTCATATACATTACCTCCTGCAATATCTACTTATAGTTGATTACACTTTTCACTAATACAAAATCAGAAACTTATGGAAAGACAATTCTTTCGATTTGGTGGATCTTTTTTTGCAGTATTCACACCGAACCATTTTTGTAAAAATTTACAGAATGGAAAGAATGAATTATTTCGTAACCTCACTGATAATTGAACTCTTCCTAAAGACATTCGTCGACAGGTAATGCCCAGGTATTCGCTGTTGATTGACAGTCACCGAAATGACAGATATTTGGGGGTTATGGGACCGGAAAAATGACACAGTCAGATAACCATTCCCACTATCTATACTGACTCTTACAAAAGAAGTAACCTCGTGTCTCGGCCCGAGCCCCCCCCTCCTCTTCAGCCGACCACCACTCTTACTCGCGCATGCACTTCAGCCTCCAGTCATATCCCTCCGGGCGCGCCAACTTCGACCGGCATTTTCAATTCTATTCAAAAAAGACTGAAACGGGAATTCACAAAAAAAACAAAGTAAAGATTTCCAAGTATCTTTTATAGTTTGGTACAGATCACACTATAGGTTAAACTATTTTCAATCATCAAATTGGTCAATGAAATTGCGTGAAAAAAATCTGAAAAAAAATCATGAATATTCAGCGTCATTCACATAATATTTTGCACAGAATTATTATTTTTTAAAACATTCGTTGTTTATAATAAACGAATTAAATTATTTAAACTTTCGAAAACCTAATTTTTTAAGGCATGAAATCGATTGTTAGTCAAATTCTGGGTATGAATAAATTTGTTACGATTCCAAACAAATGATATTTGTCGTGGAAAATTGATTGTTTATAAATTATTTATAGAAAATGCTCGGAACTTTCAAAAATTGCAATTTTTCAATTATTTCATAAATTTTCTCTCTAAACTGAACTTTCTATGTTTTTTTCAGATTTTCAACATGTTTTCTAACGGTTCCATATCGAGATTCAAAGTCATACCTGCAAAGTTTAAATAATAAAATCATTGTAAAATGTCCGGAAACGTAGGGTCCAATGGGGCCCCAATGAAAACTCTGATGTTCGAGTACAAAAGTATACAAAAAAGCATTTCACTGGAGAAATGATACCCAAAGTGCTTGGATATCCTTAAAAGCAGTGTGAGTTGGGACAAACTAACGATAAACCTGCTAAAAATTATTATTTATTAGTATATGAGGTATTCCACGCCAAATGAGTCAACCGCTGACCCTCACCCTCTTGGAAATTAATGGCGATTTTTTCTATGATTGGGGAGGTTGAAAAACTATATCTCAAATTTTTTCAGATTTTTCAGCAGCCCAGTTCGGAGATATGATTTTTTGTTTCGTTTTTCCGGTTTTTTTCAATAATTCGAGTTCTATCCAGCCCATTTTGATTTATTAAGCGTCAAAATTTTTCATTTTTTACTGCCTATAAGAATATTTTTAGTGAATTCTTTTTTTCGATCTCTAGATGCGCATAATAACAACTTTTCGAATAAAAAAGTTTTATTGTTGGTTCAGTAATTCTTATAATCAAAACAAGTATTTTGAGCCATCATACAAATTGGGCATCGTCCTGGATCTATTTTATTTTCAATTTTTCCTTCTCAACACCTCCCAACACCTCAAAATGGCGTTGATTGACTTTGATTATAGACAGTATGAAGTGAATTTGATTGTATACCTATATATTACGTCTTTTTCGGTATTTAATCGAAGTAATTTTGTGGTGTTTTGAACAAATTTGCCAAATTTCCAAAAGAAAAAACTAAAAATAACAGAGATCCAGGAGGATGCCCAACTTGAATGACAGCTCAAAATACTTGTTTTGATTATGAAAATTACTCAAAAAGAAATTTTGAATATGAACACCGTGACGTAATTTGCAAAATTCAAGTTTTTCAACTTTTTTTTCGAAAATTCGTTATTATGAGCATCTAGGAATCGAAAAAAAAATTGAGTTGTATTTGTTTCTGCAAAGTTTTCTTAAATATTTCGTGATGAAAAGGAAATTACTAAAAAAATTATATTTCAAACTGAATAATTAAATCTGCTATGTTTGACAATTCAGTAGCTCCATGGGTCGTTTGCACCAAGCCTTGTTAACCAAATAAATGGACAGAATATATTTAAGTAGGGAGTAATTTACTCCACAGTTAGACAATTGTAGGAGTTCCTCGCAGAGTGCTTTCATTCGGTCGTGAACATAAATAATTCAAACTTAGTAGTATAGAGGATAGTTATATATACTAATAAATGATCATTTTTTGTAAGTTTATTGTTAGTTTGTCCCAACTCACACTGCTTTTAAGGATGTCCAAGCACTTTGGGTATTATTTCTCCAGTGAAATGCTTTTCTATATACTTTTGTACTCGAACATCAGAGTTTTCATTGGAGCCCCATTGAACCCTACGTTTCCGGACATTTTACAATGATTTTATTATTTAAACTTTGCAGGTATGAATTTGAATCTCGATATGGAACCGTTAGAAAACATTTTTAAAATCTGAAAAAAAAAAAGAAAGTTCAGTCTAGAGAGAAAATTGATGAAATAATTGAAAAATTGCAATTTTTGAAAGTTCCGAGCATTTTCCATAAATAATTTATAAACAATCAATTTTCCACGACAAATATCATTTGTTTGGAATCGTAACAAATTTATTTATACTAACAATTTTACCAACAACCNTTATAGACAGTATGAAGTGAATTTGATTGTATACCTATATATTACGTCTTTTTCGGTATTTAATCGAAGTAATTTTGTGGTGTTTTGAACAAATTTGCCAAATTTCCAAAAGAAAAAACTAAAAATAACAGAGATCCAGGAGGATGCCCAACTTGAATGACAGCTCAAAATACTTGTTTTGATTATGAAAATTACTCAAAAAGAAATTTTGAATATGAACACCGTGACGTAATTTGCAAAATTCAAGTTTTTCAACTTTTTTTTCGAAAATTCGTTATTATGAGCATCTAGGAATCGAAAAAAAAATTGAGTTGTATTTGTTTCTGCAAAGTTTTCTTAAATATTTCGTGATGAAAAGGAAATTACTAAAAAAATTATATTTCAAACTGAATAATTAAATCTGCTATGTTTGACAATTCAGTAGCTCCATGGGTCGTTTGCACCAAGCCTTGTTAACCAAATAAATGGACAGAATATATTTAAGTAGGGAGTAATTTACTCCACAGTTAGACAATTGTAGGAGTTCCTCGCAGAGTGCTTTCATTCGGTCGTGAACATAAATAATTCAAACTTAGTAGTATAGAGGATAGTTATATATACTAATAAATGATCATTTTTTGTAAGTTTATTGTTAGTTTGTCCCAACTCACACTGCTTTTAAGGATGTCCAAGCACTTTGGGTATTATTTCTCCAGTGAAATGCTTTTCTATATACTTTTGTACTCGAACATCAGAGTTTTCATTGGAGCCCCATTGAACCCTACGTTTCCGGACATTTTACAATGATTTTATTATTTAAACTTTGCAGGTATGAATTTGAATCTCGATATGGAACCGTTAGAAAACATTTTTAAAATCTGAAAAAAAAAAAAGAAAGTTCAGTCTAGAGAGAAAATTGATGAAATAATTGAAAAATTGCAATTTTTGAAAGTTCCGAGCATTTTCCATAAATAATTTATAAACAATCAATTTTCCACGACAAATATCATTTGTTTGGAATCGTAACAAATTTATTTATACTAACAATTTTACCAACAACCGATTTCATGCCTAAAAAAATTAGGTTTCCGAAAGTTTAAATAATTTCATTCATTTATTATAAACAACGAATGTATTAAAAAATAATAATTCTGTGCAAAATATTATGTGAATGACACTGAATATTCATGATTTTTTTCAGATTTTTTTCACGCAATTTAATTGACCAATTTGATGATTGAAAATAGTTTAACCTATAGTGTGGTCTGTACCAAACTATAAAAGATACTTGGAAATCTTTACTTAGTTTGTTTTGTTAACTCCCGCTTCAGTCTTGTTTTAATAGAATTGAAAATGCCAGTCGAAGTTGGCGCGCGCAGAGGGCTATGACTGAAGGCTGAAGCGTATGCGCGAGTAAGAGTGGGGGGGCTGGCTCGGGCCGAGACCCGAGGTTACTCCTTTTGTAAGAGCCAGTATAGTAGCGCAAGCGCATTGAGGCATCCTAAAGTTCCGAGGCCATGCAAGGGAGGCGCTGGCGAACTATTCAAGGCCCTCAGTTTCCAGCTTACTCGGCCCGTAAGGATAGTCTATCCAGTTAGTATAGAGATCAGTGCAACATTTCCCTAAATCTGAAATGATTCATAGCTCACTAAGTATTGAAAATATCAAAAAATACCATCATATCAAAAAAAAAATTTAAATCAAAGAATTTTTAGTCATTGAAAAAAATGACAAAAATCGAAAAAAATTTCCTTTTATTATTAAGAATCTACGTTAACAAATGCCAAGAAAAATATGAAAAAATTCAAGATTCATCCCAATGACTCAAGTTGGGGATAAAGCTACCGAGCTTAATCAAAAATTTTTCCAGTCAGATTATATATTGAAAAAACAGCACTTTTTTTCAATTTATCAACAAATAATAAGTTAAATATGAAAGTGAGTGAAAAGGTCGAAAGAGTGAAAATGGAGAGGAGAGGACGAGAAAAAATCACGTTTTGTTCTTATTCCAATAAGATAACTGGATCAAAAGTTATGTTATAACAAATTTTGATTGAAAAATGAAAAAAAAAGAGGAAAATGGCGACTCCTGAAAAATCTAAAAAAAAATTTCTCTCCTGGAGACATTCTGTGAAGGGTCAAAATGCATCCTAATTTTTTTCAGATTTTTCAATCAACTTTTTCATAAATTATTTGCATTTTGCAACTAAAATGGACTTTTCGGCGTTGGCGGCGAATCAGCTTATTCGTAGTTCAACTTTGAGCACGCTTGGTGACTTGACGGTTGGAATTACGAAAATGCCGCCATTGACTTTTTTGTAGGAAATTTTATGCACTACAAATTAAGTCTTATGCATTTTTATCCTATGTATCATGGTTTCGTCGGCGTAAAGCAAAAAAGGTCGCGTGGACGCTTAATTTTGCAGTTTTGAATTTTTTTAAACAATTCCCGGTTTGCTACAATCCCAAAAACTTAGTATGTGTTTCACATCATTCTTCCGCATGATATCCCATGTTTTTTATCCTTCTTCTATCATCCTTGATTTCCAAACCGTAATTTGACTGGCCTATAGTTTTATCATCATAAACTGAATGTAAATGAAGAGTGAAAATTATAACAAGAATGAGCTTCGAATGAGTGAAGATAAACATTCAATGTGATAGATGGGTGATGGAGAAGCTAGAAAAAATTGACAAAAATGGATAAAATCAAAGACAAAGAAGTAAACCGCACAACGAGTCGATTCCCCAGGTCGTGTTAAATGTAAAATCGCTGCGATAATAAGTAACTATTAGAAAAAAATTTCTAGTGTCCTTTCTCGATAAGAAATTATTAAGATAGTCTTCTCTGCCCCCATTTCATCGAAAAAAGGTGTCACTCCACCACTGATAATATTCTGTCTAAACCTTACTTTTCACGTAAACCATCAAGACAAGGAACGAACGACAAGTTTTTCCTCAACCGACTGTACGTATAAGGAATTAGAGAATATTATCAGTTTTGAGCAGCGTCTATCGTCAGGATATTCGCCTCTTTGAAGGCCGTTCTTCTCGTACAAGCAATATAGCACAGCGCGCGGATTTGTCGATCTATGCTGAGCACCTCCACGTATGAAAAAATCGTATAGAAATTTTCTATACGGATTATGTATAGAAATTCTATAGGATTTCCGTATATGATATTCGGATATTTCTATACGAATATTTTCTATACGAATTATTTCTACACATAAATTTTTACATAAATATTTGTTTTCATACGAAAGATGTTGAAACGTTCCAGAGAAAAACGTAAAAAAATGTCGCAACTCCATACGAAATGTTTCTATACATGTAGCAGTGGGTCGTCTAGAATCAAACCTGTAGAAATCGTATAGAAATAATTTGTATAAAAAATATCCGTATAGAAATATCCGAATATACGCAAATCCTATAGAAATTCTATACGCAACCCGTATAGAAAATTTCTGTACGATTTTTTCATACGTGTCGTGCGCCAACCGAGCGCCAATATAAATATGAAGATGAATATAGAAATTAACTCAATTTTTTAATCAATGATTTCTGTTGTTTTTTCAAATATGGATGGAAATAGAGAGAAAATAGCTTGATAATTTTTACTAATATGAAGGATTTCGTTTTCGAATATACATATTCTCTATATATTGTTCGTCAATTTCAATCAATTCATCCAGTCATTATCAATTCAGTAATTAACTAATAAAATCATGAATAACGAAATATATTCAGACAGATTTGTCTGAAATTTTTGTGTTTGAATGGAGTCAGCTGTTTGACACAGAGAATACGTCTGAAGAGTCAAATGTCTGAATCACTTCTAAAAAACTGAATTTCAGACGCAAAAACTGTCTGAAAATAAATATGTGAAATTTTTCAGACAAAAAAAATGTTTGAAGCGTTTCCAGATACAAATTGTATCTGAAATTTTCAAACATCTGGACCATTTTGCGACACTTATGATGATTCAGATGTCTTTTCTCCGTCTGACATCTGAAATTCCGATGGGTGTCAAACACACTGTTTTTGCAGCGTTCTCCTCTCTCGTTTGACCCTTGTCATCGCTCCCCTGATCTTCGAAGCCTTAACGGCTCAAATCCGCGATATAATTGGATCCACGAGACAATTTCCCTACGTAATGCTTACCACTCATCTCTTTTATATACACCACGGTAAAATTTACCGTGGACCGTGTGAATAGACACTGCCAATAATTAAAAAGCCACCATGCAGTTTCTGTATTTTCAGACATTCCATTCATGATCGACCGCACACGCGTGTTCGATATTCGAGTTCGACTTCGAGAGAATCGATATGATTTCAATATACATACGAGTTCTCATTCGAGATTCTCGAATGCTTCCCTTTATATTAAAAATTATATTAATAATATTATATAATATTATATAAGGATAATAGAAAGGAGATCGGTCGCGCGTGCTACGCACGCGCCTTCTTATCTCCTCACGTAGTGGCGCTTCTGTTTCAGTCTTACGGTGACAGTGATTCGAGATTTTCAAGATATGTCGAGATCGATTTCCTTTCCCCTTTTTACGATAGGATAGGATAGGCACCCATGTCTTTTTTAATATATAGGAGATTATATAGGATAGGATAAGGATAAGGATTCTTTTTCAAAGATTAATAGTTATAATATTTGTTTATGATCATTTGTTATGAATGACTAATTACCATTAAAGTGGTATTGGTTCCTGATTAACTTTTTAAAAGACGAGAATAATAATCAATAGGCCTTTATCCAACTTTTTCGCAGTATAGACAATAATAGTAGGAAATTAATTCAATATTTTCGAATATTTAAAATGGGACTCTATTCTAGGCGATTTGCGCTTTTCACCAGGCGGGTTTAGGCTGCTTGGGTTGGTAATGACGCTCTGAAACAAATCTATGATGGTACCATATTTATTCGTCACGCAAGAATTTCATGACGAACTTCCCGTAAACTAGATTTTTCTCAGATGGGGACATATGCTTGTTTTTGTTATTCTTAGTTGCTCGTAATTCAAATTTGAAAAACAAAGTTTTTAGAAGAAAAAAAATTCTTCGCCTAAATCTTCCGCCTATAATTCAAAATTCCACTTATAATTGAGAGAGCTCCGTTCGCGGTCGTTTTCCTTCTTTTGGACTATACTTTCCGATAAAAAATGGAAAACCAAACTTTAAAAATTTGGAGGCAATTTTTCGTCTACAAAATTGGCGGATTGGCTCATATACGTGAAATTCAGTAAATCCTTCAGAAGAAAATTTCGAAAAAAAATTAAAACAAGACCACACACATACATATCTACATACATACAGACACTATCTAAGAATCCCTTATTCAGATTTTATACCATATTTGTGGACGTCTGCATGAGAAGGGACCCATTTCACAATTCTAATTTCCGAGATGCACTTTTTTGTATCAGCAACTCCCATTTACACCAATGTTAAATTGTTTTTTGTATCTTCTCTAGAGACATCATTTTTGACCCTATGAGGATGATTTTAGGATCAGAATGTGCGAAATGTTATCAGTATTATCAGGTTATACACAACTCCATACCAACAGAGGGACCATAAATATGTGATCCCTTTTGCGGATCACATATTTAGTGCAGACGTCCACATTTAGTTACCCTAACACAGAAAATTGGGAACTTAAAATTTGAGCGATTACAAAGCTTCCATTTGGAAGCAAAAACAACTTACCCAGAGTTCATTATCTCAGCAGCGACTTTGACAGCATCTCCAAAAGTTGGTGGCTTTCTGCCCACCTCAGAAGCCACAAAAAGAATATTATTCGGAAATAATCTCGAAAGAATAGCTTTGGACTTCTCCCCGACACAGATGATTTTGGTGTTCTCTCTCAGCTGCGAATCAGCGAGCAAAGAATCACGAATACTACGTGCAACACCAGTGTGAACTGCCCCGCAAAGACCTCGATCACTGGTGATGGCCACGACCAGTTGTTTTGGGTCACCCTCAGGTGCTGCAATCTCCGCCTGCTCATAAAACTGCTTCGTCCCCTCACCCAGTGGTCTCGCCTGTCGTAAATCACGCTCAGCATGATTGTATTTGGCTGCTGACACCATTTTCATGGACTGAGTGATTTTTTGGATATTTTTCACTGATTTCAGACGCATTGAGATTGTCTTCAACGTCGCCATCCCCCTCTGTTGTTGCTGCTGGGTCGTAGCTGTTAGCTGAAGACGGTTGCATGTCTGGCGGAGCATGGTGAGTCCGATGTTATGAAACTGTAGTCATAAATAAATCAATTGTTAAATCCTTAAACAATGGAGAAAAATTGATTGATTTAAACATGAATTAACATGACTAATTTCTCTTGTTACGAAGGACGGAGAGTTCTGTTTTAGTTTGATATACTAGTGAACGAAGTCTCAATGTTAAATGGTCGACAGTACATCGACAGACATATTTTTTGTTTGTCCAAATAACAACAATTACATGCCATGTGCATTTCACAAAAAATTTTCTGATTGTTCATCCAAAGAATGGTGGCAATTGCTACTCTTCTCTCTTTTCATCATCGGATTTGATGAAATGTCCATTTGTTATTACGATTTAGAGGTTCAATGCCATTTTCGTTCATAACAGAGCTTATTTTCCTATTTTTATGACTGTAAGAGGGAAAACTCGCGATATTATTTAATGGAAAGTAACATTTTTTGACTTCCAATTAATAGATACATTGGTATCGTCTGAGCGAAAAAATAAAAATTCTGGAGAATATAAATACAGAACTCTCGTTCGGTTCCTCTCGCAACCTCCTATTCGACAAAAGAAATTTCTCGATCTAGTGATGAAGAATATTTTTTGTCACGACGGTCGCGAGCGGCTTTTTAGTCTTTGCGATAGAATAAGTTGCTTGATATTTTTGAGATGTTTCATGTAATGAGTGTCCAAAGCCAGGGATCAATTTTGTTATTTGAATGTAATAAAACTGCAAAAAATAGTTGATTAGAGCAAAGCACAAGTATGACACCAAAACTGGGAATAGCAGGAATAGGAGAATATTTGGTAATAGACATTAGTAGAATTTCGGCATTTTAACAAACTATGAGTTAGTCAATATTATTGTATTGTTGAATTTCGATGCAATTACATCAGCTCAAAATTAGAGATCCTAATTAAGTAGAATTCCTGTTTTTTTTGCAATAAAAGTTTCAAACAATTTCATCAAGGGCACTGTTCCATTTTGAACATCACCAATGAACTTCGAAATATTTAATAACATTTATGCACAAACAAATTAGGGTAAATATTAAGAAAGAGGGCCCCACCACCGACCCGATAGTTCAGTTTTCAGAAAGATCGGTGGTAGGGCCCTCTTTCTTAACATTTACCCAAATTAGCACAAATCGTTGACCGCAGATTAACTGGTGAATTATGTTTTATTGAAAAAATAAAGAGACGGTTAACTTGTGAAAACTCTTTACATAATCAGGTCAAGAAGCTCGATTATCACTAGGTTGAGACGAGTAAGTATTCTAATAAATTCATTTTTATGTAAATGATTCTGTTTACGGATTCACATTGTTGGTTTGAGGCTGTTAATCCCTTAGTTAATCTTTGTTGGACCACATTTGTTTCTATATGTTAGAATAAAAGAATTTTAACAGTTGAAAATCCAAGTTACTTACCATGAATTTCCCTGGCGAGTGCTGACCAGAGATTATAAGGGAAATCTCTCACCGCAATGTAAACGTTTCGACTGGATTTTTTCGTAGTGGTGGCGCATGAACTAAATGCGAGTACACTTTTGTTGGTAAAACAGGCAGGTATACTAATGTCGGTATTCCCCCCTGAGTGAGAAAGGAATATGTATCGCGCTCGCTCCCACTCATTGTCGTCTCCGTCGCGCTGTCACGTGCCCGTCCTCCACCAAAATTAACGAGTGCGAGTGAGAAAGAAAATGGGGAAGAAGGAGAGAGAAAACATTCCAACTCGTTTGAAACGGTTGGAACGTTTTCGTTGTTCTCCAGCGATCTACACATAATGGGATTAATTCAATAAGAGATTAATGAATAAGATTTTTCGCAGATTATTGTGAGATTTAGATGAATGGTTTGTCTCCTTCAGTGACCATCAAAAATTGTCTCCAATCGACAATATCTTCCGATGAAATGAAACGATGTGAATGAATCAAGTATCAATTTGAATCTTTATAAAATTAATCCAGAGTGAAAAAAAATCCCGGCATTCCACTCTGAGATTTCTCTCAGAGAAATTGTCTGTGTTTACCGAGAAAAAAAAAACGTTGTTCCTAGGAATCGATGTGTCTTTTTTAGGCAGCTGCATTTCTGAAATGCAATGAGCAAGCAATGTTAAAATTGAGTCATTTTGTAAAAAATTTCTAGTGACATGATCCTGAAAATCAAAGGAAAGTTTTGAATTCAGGAATGATGTCTGTAGGTTTCAGTAATATTTTCGCGGAAATTCCGGGAACATTTATTGGGAATTTTTATCGCGTTGCCGTAATACGGAAATTTCAAGGAATTTCGTCATAGCAAATTAAATTTTTTTATAAATTTCAGTCCAATTATATGTATACGTCCACGTGAAAAGGGCCCATTTTATCGCATCTAATTTCCGAGATATTCACGTTTTTATCTCCACTCCATTTATCCTATTATTAAATTGATTTTTTGATCTTCTATACGGACGTCACACGGAGAAAAATAAATCGGTAAAAGTCTTGCGATCGCAAGGAGTTTCCCGACGATCCCCATTTTTCATGCACGAAGAACAATGAAGCTTTTTGGAATCTTCGGGAAATTCTATCCTATCCTACTCAAGTAGGAACGGAGGAATGCATTTTCAAAAGCGCGGAGTAACCCCGAACGGTTCGCCGGCATCGAGTGAGCGCGGGGGGCTCCACCGATTAGAAAATTCATTTCTCCCCCCCCCCCTGCCCGCCTAATTGCGAAGAGGGAATGAACGCAACATCTATCGATCGAGAATAATATTCTCAATAAATGACAGTGGTTTCATTCCCTTAGTCTCTATTAGGAGAGGAGGAATGAATTTTCAAAACGCGCAGTAACTCCGAACAAGTTCATCCCATTCAAAAATTAGTTTCTCCCCTCCCTAATTGAGATGAAGGAATTAAATCAAAGCGTACAGATTGAGAATTGCATTTTTAATAAATGACATCGGTTTCATCTCTTAATCTCAGTTAGAAACGGAGGAATGAATTTTCAAAAGCGCGGAGAAACCCCGAACGGCTTTCCGACGCCGAGTGAGCCCGGAGGGGCTCTCCCGATTGGAAAATTCATTTCTCCCACCCTAATTAAGATGAAGGAATGAAACCGATGTCAATCGATAGAGAATTAAATACGCAATAAATGACAGCGGTATCATTACTTAATCTTAAGTATGAGCGGAGGAATGAATTTTCAAATGCGCGGAGAAACCCCGAACGGCTCTCCGGCGTCGAGTGAGTCCGGAGTAGTCCAATGAACGAAGGTCTAACATACGAATGTTTGCTAATCAGGCTCCATTTTTGATACAATTTGTGATTTGGGCGTATGAAACTAATAGCGGATATTTAAGGTTCCCCCAGTTTGGGTGGGGGTTGAAAAAGCCAAAAAACTACCCCTGAAAAGCGTTTTTTCGAAATGACTCGTGAATAACGCGCTGTACGTCCAAAAACATGATATACAAAGTTGTAGAGCTCAAAATTCTACACTAAAAATGTTTGGGGCACTTTACCCCTATTCCCAACCGTTCATCCCCCAGAGCCGCGTGAAGATCAGATGGGAAAAAAAAATGTTTTCCATTTAAAAAATTGAAGTTAATGAATTTTTTTTTTTTAAATCGGAATATCAGTATTTTTTTTTCAATAGCTTGTTTATTTATTCAGAGCGAATTTAATATATGTTGCTATTTATATCTTGACATTGAAACGATGAATTTCTTTTTTTTTCTTCCATATTTTTTATTAGAACATTTACCACAAATTTTATCTTGATTGTACCCGCGAATCTCCTATGGATTCAAAGTTAAACGCAATTTTCTAGCTCCAACCCCTAAATCCGGCGCCGGGAATGAGAACCTTTTGTGCGACAGAGAAGTCTCCGTCTCGCTCCCACTCACAACAGCATTGTTGCGACGATTTGCGCATGT
>NW_021680451.1:0-712 GCF_001412515.2 Diachasma alloeum | reverse complement strand
TAATTAAAAATTCACCTCTCCCCTCCTAATTGAGATTAAGGGATGAAAAAGGGGCAGTTCGACGGAAAATTAAATTCGCCATCAATTACCCCTCTTTCATCCCTTCATCTCTGTAACAAGAAAATATAAACTGCCATGAAAGTCATGGGCCAGTGAGAAAAATAATAGTTTCGCGGCGCACAGTGACTCCCGGTAATTAAAAATTCACCTCTCCCCTCCTAATTGAGATTAAGGGATTAAGAAGGGGCAGTTCGACGGAGAATTAAATTCTCCATTAATTAACCCTCTTTCATCCCTTAATCTCGGTAACAAAAAAAAATAAACTGCCATGAAATTGATGGGTCAGTGAGAAAAATAATACTTTCGCGGCGCACAGTGACTCCCGGTAATTAAAAATTCACCTCTCCCCTCCTAATTGAGATTAAGGGATGAAGAAAGGGCAGTTGATGAGGAATTTAATTCTCAGTCGAACAAGCTCTTTTTCATCCCTTAATCTCAGTTAGGAAAGGAGGAGTGAATTTTTAATTCGCGAGCGAAAGGTGAAAAGTCACTGTGCGCCGAGAAGAAAATTATTTTTCTCACTGACCCATGATTTTTGGCGTAGTTTGTATTTTTTTGCTAGAGAGATTAAGGGATGCAACGGCGAATGATTGATGGGGAATCTAATTGTCTGTCGAACTGCCCTTTTTTCATCCCTTAATCTCAATTAGGA
>NW_021680450.1:677791-687700 GCF_001412515.2 Diachasma alloeum | reverse complement strand
CCACCATGGGGATGTCGTTCTCGTGGGTGTAGGTCACCACCGGAACGGCATTTTGCTGGGACTCATCCCACTCCCCGTANACGCGAGAAAATGAGCGGTACAATGAGAAGTTCCTTTGACTCGATCCCGGAAACGAATGAGAGAGAGACACGGGCTTACAGGTGCCACGTGCCCTAATTCGATGGTCACATGACCTAATTTAATATAGATCATATGGTAATAAGAAGCTGTCCAGGACGTGGCGCCTCAGGTGTCCGAATTAACAACCCCCGGTCATCTGAGGTGAGCGCGTCAGGTGTGCGTGAGTGGGGAGAGAATGGATGAGCCTTGCGTGCGTTAGTGTGAGGGACCTGTCAGCTGACAGGATTTCCAACAGTGTCCACTATAACGTTGCATAGTGAGGCTATTGATTCTTCAATGTGATCTATCTCCAGTAAATTGCGTTTTATAGTTTTCATCGGTAAGGCAAAGCAATGCTTATTCTCGTATTCTACAACTTTTGTTCTCAACCACGTCAATGAATCGATCGAGAGCTCTATTAGGTCATATAAATCTTCGGCCCCCTTGTCACATGGTTCTCTCTTTAATGATATCATAATTACAATGTTATCTTCCATCATTCTCAACGTATCTCTACATTCCAGGACATTCGCGGTAATTGCTTGGGAATTTGGAGGACGTCTACCCTGCGATTGTATCTCGTCATCGTCTGATGTACTTTCGTTATTATCGTCGGGAGCGTCGTGTTGGTCCAGTATCCTGTCTTCAGTATCGCTGTCATTGGATTCAGGTAGAGGAGAACTTAGGTTATCCTGCCCATCGGTTTGGCAAATGTCTGGAACGTCAAGGGTACATCGGGCCCTTCTTTCCACCTCGCTACCTTTGGAGGTAGCAGGGGCAATCATTCGACTTTGATTGATGTCAGAATCGGCCTTGCGTTTGGACTGGTCTGGTAGTCTTTTTCTTTTCTTAAATACTCTTGGGTTGAAATGAGAAATTTCGGGAGAATGAGAGTCACTTTCGTTGTCTCTAGGTCTTTTGGGGTTCCCTGGAGGTAGTTCAAGGAGGGATGGTGTTTGTGGGGATAGGACTTCCGCTGAGGAATGTCTGTCATCTGTGTTGCTATCGGAATCCACGTGCATGCAGTAAATGTGCATGACATTGGCTTGATTAAATTCAAGTTCCTCTGAAATATCTGGGATATTTCTGGACAGAGCGTCTGCGTTAGAATTTAATTTTCCGGGTTTGTAAACTACTTTATAGTCGAAGTCTTCCATATCTAGTCTCCATCTTACGATGCGGGAATTGGGGGAGTCTACGTTTTTAACCCATGTTAGCGGTCTATGGTCTGTTACTAGTATAAATTCGCGTCCATAGACGTATGGACGAAAATATTTTACTGCATAGAAAATTGCCAACATTTCTTTTTCAATTGTGGAGTAGTTCCTTTCGGCTTTTGTTAATAACCTGGAACAAAAAGAAATTGGGAGATCTTTCCCAATTTCTCCTTGGCTCAGTATACCCCCAATTCCGTAATCGCTTGCGTCTATAGTGATTAAAAATGTTTTGCTAAAGTCAGGGTACTGTAATATTGGAGCCATGCACAAGGCCCTTTTCAGAGCGTTAAAACCCATTTCCTGTTCTGATCCCCACGTGAATCTGATATCCTTTCTTAATAGGTGGGTTAAGGGCTTTGTCATGTTCGTGAAATTTGATATAAATCTCCTGTAATACCCGGCTAACCCCAAGAATTGTTGGATTATTTTAGTATTTCTTGGTTGAGGGAAATCTTCAACAGCTTTTATTTTGTCTGGTTTTGGGCGTACGCCCGCAGCTGAAATTATATGGCCCAGGTATTCAATTTTTGGTTGTAAAAAATTGCATTTGTCTGGCTGTAGTTGTAGGCCAGCGTCTCTCAATCTTTTACCTACTTCTAGAAATTTTCGTACATGCTCTTCGATAGTTTTTGAATAGATGACTATGTCATCCATGTACACAAAGACTTCTATGCCTTGTAGGTCTACTAGGACTTGGTCCATTAATCTTTGGAAAGTGGAGGGGGCGTTTTTAAGCCCCAACGGCATACATAAATATTCGTAATGCTGATGGGGTGTAGTGAAGGCCGTTTTGTACGCGTCCTCGGGGTGAATTTTAATTTGGTGGAATCCGCTTGCAAGATCCAACGTGGAGAAATATTCTGCACCACCGAGTTGGTCGATAATTTCGACGATAGTACGCAAGGGATATGCGTCCCCTACGGTTTTTGTATTTAGGTCCCTATAATCGTTTACCATCCTCCATCGTTTATTTCCCCGTGAATCTGGTTTTTTGTCTACTAACCAAACAGGTGAGCTATATGGACTTTCTGATGCCCTGATTAGTTGCCTTTGTTCCAAGTCTTTGACTTGTCTGGCAATTTCCTCTTTATGTGCTGGGGGAAATCTATATATTTTTTTTAATACTGGCATATTATCAGTAGTTATAATTCTGTGGGTTATTTTATTAGTGGCACCCAATATTTCCCCTTTTAGATCCAATAAATCCTGATTATCTTTGATAGCTTTTCCAATGGGGCTACGTACTTTCGGAGTTAAGTCATGAAGATGGACTTCCTTGATGAGTTTTAGAGCCCTTTCTTCTGTTTTTTCGTGAGCTTGGATTAAGTATATAGGCTTAGTGTCTTTGACATTAATTTTTTTCTTTGCTTGTTCATCTAGGGACAGTTCGAGCATCTTGAGGCGTGTCGCCTGCGTGCTTGTGGAATTATCAAACCGTAAGAGGTCTTGTTCTGGTTCTGATGACATCCAAAGACAGTTTAAAATTTGCACCGTAGGAATAGGTACTGTAACTGAATTTTCATTTTGACTTATAACTCTTATGAACGTTTCTCCATTGATATTGACATTTACGTTCCCCCCAGCAGTGATTTTATCTCCTAATTGTATTTCAGGGATAAAACCGGATTCATGGGAGTCACGAGCAACACGGACTAAAAGAGCAGTAACGGTGCCAGGTTTTATTACTTTGACTTGCGGTATGTCAAAAGGGATATGGATATTCTTGAATGAGAATAGTCGTGATTAGTAGCATAAGTTTGCTTTATTCTCTTTGAAGAACTCCGACCCGAGGACCCCGGCATACATTATTGGAAATTCATCTGGGACGATATGGAAGAGACTTGGATGCCCGTGTACCTTGACAATTATTTGTCCCAGTGTATCAATTCCTGTGTTCGTAATGCCGTGAAGCCTCAAGGTGTGTTCCGTATTCATTTGATTCATATTCTTGACACAACCGCGTTTTAGCAAATTTACTTCTGCACCGGTATCTAACATTATTATTGCTGTCCCCTTTAGGTCCGGTGATCGCAACGTGATGGCGGGGACGTTTTCATCTCGGAGTGAGATATGAGCTACTCGGATTTTGGAGGATTCATTTGATTGGACCTTGACGGGATTTGTGGACTCATTTCCCTCTGGGCCCCGTTCGTTTTCTCCCTGGGGGTTGTCTCATTTTTTTGGTTTCTTTTCTTACTCAGGTACTCGAATCTACGACATGCGGTTAGGTCGTGTCCCTTAGTTTTACATATATAGCAGTACGAGTCAGGGTCGTATGATTTTTCTCCTGTTTTTTCTGTCCTTCTGGCTGCATTTAATTTTTTTGAAGCATTTTTCCACGGTGTCATTCTTTAATCCGCAAAAATCACATTTATTTCTGGATTTTTCATTCTTCCCTGTCTCGTCTCGCATTTGGTGATAATCGTTACCGTGAACTCGAGTTGGGTTTTCCTCCAATGGATCAGCAATCATTTGAAAGATGCGTGCATGAGATTTGAATCTATCTATATCTCTGATGTGATTTTTATAAACTGCAATCGCGCTAGTGTAGGCTTGTTCAATGGTGCTATGAGGCTGTAATTTGCACTCTATTCTCAGCAGGGGGGGAATTCCATTTAGAAAAGCAGTGATTGCATCCCCTTCTATTTTCTTTTTCTCAGAAAAGGTTAAGGCTCGATTCTTCTCTTGCTTCTCTAAATTTAGGAAATTCCCGTGAACTGAACGCGATCTGTTAACGTAATCTATTATGTGTTCTTGGGGTCCTTTAGACATATTTTCTAATGCTGCTTTGCATTGATTAACTGTCATTAAGGGATCGAATACTTCTCTAAGATGCATTTCGAGGTTTTGTACGTTGCCATACTTGAGATTTTCTATAGCAGTTCGTGCTCTGCCTCTAAATTTTTGTCTAATTAATTCTAAAAATGTAGGGATAACGTGGTCTGGAAGCATGATACATGCTCGATCACATGCTTTAATGAATTGAGACACTTCTAAATTAGTACCGTCAAAAGTGGGAATATATGCGAGGGCATCTTTGAGGGCTATGTGGACTGTGGGTGTTTGTTCCTGCCTGGAGGGTCTTAATGCAATTCTTTTGACGCGAGCTAATTCTTCTTGGATTTCTGTTATTCGGGAGAGAACCGTTTAATTAAATTCCTGTGATTCATTCGGGGTAAATCCCTCTGGATTGTCATGCATCTCCCTAGACCTCGCGAATAATTCATTTGCGCGTGCTTCTTTTTGGGCTACTAATTTTTCTCTTTCGCCTAATTCTTTTTCTATTGCTGATAACGTCTCAATTTTATTTTGAGCTGTAAGAATATCCCTAGTTTTTATTTCTAACTGGGCCTCTCTTTCGTCTAATGACGTTTGCTTCTTTTTTAATTGCTCCGCGAGCGTCATGAGTTTTTCTTGATCCATGATAGTTTCTTTTGATTAATGAAATTAAAAATGGAAAGAAAAAAAAGGAAAAAGGTGTAGCTATCCCACCGCTGCCACCATTTTGTTACGTCCTGTTTTAATTTGAACGTGAGGGTAAGTGCTACTTTTTCAAACGCAAAAGGTTTGAGGGATTTGCCCGTTTTCCATCATTAATTTTTTGCGTATATGCATTATTTTCTAACCTTTACGGGATTTTTCCAGGTGTCGCAGTTTTTCCTGGAGTCCAGTCAGGAATTTCTGCGTTGACGGAGTGAATCGCAAGGGATGAAACTCTCGAAAGGGTGTCTGGGCTTGTTGGTGCTTGGCCACGTATTCCGTGGTAAAATATCCCTGCGTCTGGGGATGCTGTGTAGCCGGAGGTGCGGTTTTCTTAGTCGGCGGGTGCGATACCGGGTGTTGGACCAACCGGAAGTTGCCCTGGCGGTCCTTGGTGACGCCAATATGTATGAGAGCAGAGCTTGTCACCGTAGGTCTTGCTACAGTGGTACCCAATAAGGCGTCTAGGTCCACTTCTCGTGGAGTATGGTAGATGGCTGCCAATTTTCGGAGCTGGTACTTCCTTCCAGCGCGACGTGTCCTCTTCGGCATTGGTCCAGTCCAAAGGATAGTAGGGGTGAGTTTGTGGTTAAACTAAATTAAGCAATCTTCTGCTCCAATATTTCCGGAATAGGAATGATTGAGCAGTCTTCTGCTCCAATCAATTATTACGTGCAGGGAGAAGAGTGTGAGCAATCTTCTGCTCCACGCTCAGGAATGAGTTAACACTCGGGTTGTTAGGATTAGACTGAACATTTATTTCACATTATTTCGGGTTTTTACACAATATTTGTTTCCTGTTGCAATGTCGGCAGAAAATCTCTATCCGGTGCATACCAGCTAACTCAACGTTTGCTTTTGGCACGTGTGGTGACAACTTAGTATTTTATTATTTCGTTGAGATTTTGTACTGATATTGTTTTATAATATTACCAATTATTTGTATTATTATAATATTAATCTTTCTATTGCGTACAATTTTGTTTTCAATTCATAGATGATTGTACCAGAGAGGATACTCATCGTTGCCGTCGGTCATCCTGTGGGTATCTCGTGTAGCAGTCGGTAACTCGACCGTGGGCACAACAATCGGTAACCCGGCAGTGGATAACCGGCTGCAGCTGACGGTAGGTAATATGTTTCCGTGGATAACATATTATAATGGATAACATGGTGTAGTGATAACTCTGATTCTAATAATTCTTTTCAATATTCATTTCTGGCCGTCACCCATGACAGGTCTTTTATTAATTTATTATTGCTATATTTTATTGTGTTCAGGTGTGATACCCTGTCATTGGCGATGAACCTGTAAGTAAAATCCCGTTTTTTACTCTCTTGAACGTTTAGGTTAATATTTTATCATTTTATCTTGGCTGCATATCAACATATTTAGATTTGTTTATATTATCCTATTAACTGGCTTTTATTTTTGTTTTAGGCCTCAATTTCGGCATGCCGACGAGAAGTGGGGACGTAACACCTGTAGTACCTCTCAGATACCGAAAAATTCTTTTTACCATATCCCAATCACTTTCTTTAGGATTTACTTGATGTCTGCTTATCACATTGATTGCATATGCAATGTCTGGTCTCGTAGCACCAGCCAAATACAAAAGACTACCTACAGCCTCTCTGTAAGGAATGTTTGGCTTTATTTCTGTCCTTTCCAAAGTCCCATTATCATATTCTGTTTCTCTTAATTTTCTCTCATTATTAGCTACTTGAGAAGTATTCATTGGTGTACGTTGTGGATGTGCTTTATCAAAGCCAAACCTACTTAATATCTTTTGAATATATTTTTCCTGATTTAATTTAATAATCTGATTTTCTCTGTCTCGCTTAATAGTCATGCTCAGGAATTCCTTAGGTTCTCTCAGGACTGTCATTTCAAATTCGCTACATAAATTACTCTTTACATTAGCCAATTTATCGTTATCATTACTCGCCAATAACATATCATCTACATAAAGTAGCAGAAGCAAGAACTTGTCTTCATCTCGCCAAGTGAATAAACAAGGTTCTAAATCCGAGTTCTACAGACCCATACTCAAAGCTACTTCAGTGAATTTTACATTCCACCGTTTGGGACTGATACGAAGACCATAAACTGCTTTCTCCAATTCGCACACATTTTCTTGCCTATCTTTGTCAGTATGATTAGTTCCTTCTGGAATTTCTATGTAAATTTCCTCATCTATTACACCATTGAGGAAAACAATTTTAACATCTAGCTGACACACCTCTAGATTATATTTGTTTATAATTGATATAACTATTCTCACTAAAGGTAAACGAGCTACTGGAGCATAAGTTTCCCTTAATTCATAAATGTTCTTATTCTAGAAACCTCTGATTACTAGTCTCGCTGTGAATCTTATTTTTCCATTTGCCTCATTTTTACACTTAGAAACCCATTTTGAATCAATGACATTTAATCTTTTTCCATTCATCATACTTGGAGGTCTTTTGACAATTTTCCATACTTGATTTGTTTCTAACGAGTTTAATTCTTCATCAACCGCATTTAACCAATAATCTTTATTTTTATTATTTATAGCTTCTCGATAATTTGAAGGATCTTCATTTATGCTTGACCAAAGTGCATGATACACTTCATCTTCCTTTTCTGATAAATCTATCTCGCCTACATTACTGATAACACTAGTGAAGAAAACGTTTCCTTTCACGTTCTCATTAATTTCCAACTCTGAAAAGCTATTATCATTTATTGTTTTATCTTTTATATCAACTGTCTTCACTTTCTTGGTAATGTTTTGTTCTGAAACTTCTTTCCTTGGTCTACCTCTGTTGCGTTTTATCTCTTCCTCCGGTTTTGAAGAATCCTCGGCCTCACCTCGACTCTTTTCGAACTCAACAAACCATTCATCTTTATTCTCCATTTCTCCATATTCTGGGAAATCTTTGATACCGTTTCCCTTGTATTTATCCCCATACACTAATTTTTCATTGAATTTAACATGTCTACTTTCATAATATTTTCCTAGCTCTGGCTTTAAGAGTTGATACCCTGTTGGAGTATATCCAACCAAGACCATACCTACACCTCGAGGTCCAAACTTTGGGCCAGCATTTCTAGCAATTTTTACATAACTTAAACTACCGAATCTTTTGATTTGATTAATATCAAAGCTGTGATCAGGCGCGAATCTTTCTAAAGGAGTTATCATATTGTTTGATTTATGTGGAGTCCTATTTTAAGCATAAACTGCAGCAGTTAAGCCCAGATCCCACATGCCCTTTGGCAGTGTCGAGTCAAACATATAACATCTCACCTTTTTCTGGATAGTTTGATTAAATCTCTCAGCGACACCATTGTGTTCAGGTGTATCAGGGGAAGCTAACTGTAATTCCGCCCCTAGACCCTTAAGAACTTCAACTGTATGCCCGCCTGTATACTCTGTTCCCTGATCTGATCTAAGTCAACACACTTTCGCGTCATAACCCAGTAAATTACGCGCACTTCTGATGAACATCTCAAGACAACGTCCTGTGTCACTTTTCGCCTTCATTGGATAAGCCATAGCGAATCTTGAGAAGTCATCGATGAACACAGACATAAATCTGTATCCCTTAGGATGAGAAATTGGAGTAATAGGCCCCATCACATCTGAGTGAACTATTTGCAATGGTGCTGTTGCTCGCCTGCGCACCGATGGGAATGATAATTTATTGAATTTAGACGTTAAGCACACCTCACAATCTCTAATGAATTCATCATCAAATTTTACTGCATTTAATTCTTTATTATCTGGGAATTTCTTTTGTAATGCCTTGAGGTAACTCGTTGAGGCCATGTCCAAATCTACAATGCCACAACATGACATTCTGATTCTTCAAATAGCTATATTTATCAATTGAAAGTTTTGGAAGAACTTCTACCGAATCATCCCATGGTAATTCATCAACATCTTGCAATTTCCTGTCCCAAATGGTGTAATCAAAATTTGATTGTTCATGGGGAATCTTTTCTTTAGTAATTATTTTCTCTTTTATTAAGTTTTCACTCCTTTTTTTATTTTGCCTTTCTTCCTTTGGCTTTTCTTCAATTTTATTTTCTTTCTCATTACTGTTATCAATTTCGTCTCTTCTCTCACTTGTTTCATTCTGTAAATTTGCTGTGACACTTCTGGTAAGATATCTTTTCACCTCATTCTCGTCCCCAGTGACATCAGCAACATTTGCTACTATTCGACTGTTTATTTGTTTGAAAGAATTCTTGCTGATAGAGTTTGACTTTACTATTTCTAAATCGATTATTCAGTAAGGTTTTCTATAAATTCCCGACATGCAAAGTTCATTGGACAATGGATCAAATATATCAATTTTCTTGTCATCTAAGTAGATTGCTAATCCCATTTCGGCAAATTTTCTTAATGATAGTAGATTTGGTTTAAGAGCTTCTGCAAAAATAACTTCGTCAATTTCTGGTAATTTATCACTCGCCAGTTCAATTTCTATTTTTCCTGCTCCCTCCATTTTTAAGTCCGCTGACTCATTTTTATTCGCACACCTAATTACTCCACAATTTGATTGATTTCGAGATACGCGATAGCGTATCGGCCAAGAAAAGTTTTGACCGACTGAGCAAAACATCAGGCCGAACGCACCGCGTATCTATACACGAAGCAACTACCCCCTCCACTACCACCGAAACACATTTATTGAATAAAATGAAAACGTGATACCCTACGAAAAAAAAACCTTAGTTACATCACATAAATCGGCCACGAGCTTTCCATNATTTCGTTGGAATTCTAGGAGTTTCTAAAAATTCCGAGGGAATTGAGAAACTTCTACAAATTTCGAGGAAATTCAGGGATTCTTAGAAAATTTTAGAGAATGCAAGGAGTTTTTAGAAATTTCGAGAAAATTTAAGGAGTTTCTAGAAAATTTAAGGAAATGCAAGATTCTAGAAATTTCGAGAAAAATCAGGTTAGTTTCTGGAAATTTTAAGTGAATTCAAGGAGTTTTTAGAAACT
Source organism: Diachasma alloeum (assembly GCF_001412515.2). NCBI lineage: Eukaryota > Metazoa > Arthropoda > Insecta > Hymenoptera > Braconidae > Diachasma > Diachasma alloeum. The sequence continues at coordinate 677,880 of NW_021680450.1, read as the reverse complement.
CTGAAGAAATTCCCGGAATTGCTAAAAAATTGAATAAAATTCTTAGGTGTTCTGGAAATTTGAATAAAATTTGAGTTTCCCAAAATAAT
>NW_021680450.1:641472-677742 GCF_001412515.2 Diachasma alloeum | reverse complement strand
TGGATCAAATATATCAATTTTCTTGTCATCTAAGTAGATTGCTAATCCCATTTCGGCAAATTTTCTTAATGATAGTAGATTTGGTTTAAGAGCTTCTGCAAAAATAACTTCGTCAATTTCTGGTAATTTATCACTCGCCAGTTCAATTTCTATTTTTCCTGCTCCCTCCATTTTTAAGTCCGCTGACTCATTTTTATTCGCACACCTAATTACTCCACAATTTGATTGATTTCGAGATACGCGATAGCGTATCGGCCAAGAAAAGTTTTGACCGACTGAGCAAAACATCAGGCCGAACGCACCGCGTATCTATACACGAAGCAACTACCCCCTCCACTACCACCGAAACACATTTATTGAATAAAATGAAAACGTGATACCCTACGAAAAAAAAACCTTAGTTACATCACATAAATCGGCCACGAGCTTTCCATTGATATCACTATTTTATTTTTCGACTTAATATTNAAAAAAACAAAAACAAATGTTTTTGCAAAAAAACTGCGCCAAGAAAAAGTTTTGTGGGGTCGTTTCTGGAAAGAAGAAACATTTTTTTCTGGAAACCACAATTCCCATAGAAATTTTGCAAAAAATAAACAAATAAAAATCAAAGCCAAGTCAAGAAATGTCCAATGGATCATGGAATGTGCTATCAGATTATTATGGAGAGGATAACTCTGAATAGAAGGATTTTCAAAAAAATCTTCCTAAAATAAAAAATTCAGTAGAGACAGGATTCAAAGTTCTTGGTGCGGAGTTTTCCATCTCATTGTCTCGTATCAATCTGTATCTTCTGATCCGCGCCAAGAACTTTAGATCCTGTCTCTACTGAATTTTTTATTTTATGGAGATTTTTTTGAAAATCCTTCTATTCAGAGTTATCCTCTCCATAATAATCAGATAGCACATTCCATGATCCATTGGACATTTCTTGACTTGGCTTTGATTTTTATTTGTTTATTTTTTGCAAAATTTCTATGGGAATTGTGATTTCCAGAAAAAATGTTTCTTATTTCCAGAAACGACCCCACAAAACTTTTTCTCGGCGCAGTTTTTTTGCAAAAACATTTGTTTTTGTTTTTTTTTAATTGAATGTTTTAAATATAATCCTAGAATTTGTTAAATACTCGGTCGCGCCTGAATCTGCCAGAAAGTCTGTCAGATACTTATTTCCATTTGTTTGTTGACTATCTGCATAAAATATTTCAGGACTTGATTGATCGTAATTTTCCTTTTCCTTACCTAGATTGGAGTTATTTTTCTCTGTAGGTTTGTCGGATTTGGATTTCTTGTTTGATTTGTGAGATGACTTAAACCCGTGTTTGTTCTCGCCTCTTTTATAAGAGAACCGACTCTTATCGAATCTTCCTCTTTTACTTGGACCATATGTCTCACCTCTCATTGGTCTTTTCGTTCCTCTATTGTTACTTCTATATTGATCTTGATAATTATTTCGATAATTATTTTTTGAATTAGAATTGTACCTTGGAGTCTGTTTAGAGTACCCTGAGCCACTTGGTGTATTTTCGTTGTGGGGTATATTTGGGCAACCTCTCGCCTTGTAATTCCCAAACTGGTTGCACCTGTAGCACAAGTATCCTTTCCCTTTATTGAGACAGTCTGGTCCCTTGTGTCCATATGCCTGACAAGCAAAACACCTTGGCACCTTGTGCTGTGCAAAATTAGCAGTTTTAATATCAGAATCTGAAAGCTCACTTTTCATAGTAGCTTCTTCTAATATCGCAATTTTCAAATCGCCAAAAGTTGAGCCCACGCCTATAGCTTTCCTTGTTACTTTTTCAATGATTTTAATGTTGGGAAAAGCTTTTATTACTGCATTGTAGAATGCATCTTTCTTTTCGCTTTCACTCAAAGGAATGGTGTCAGGAGCATTTTCATAAATTGTAATTTTCTTATCAAACATATCGTTAAACTCGTTAGCTGTTATTTTAGCAGGATTCTATCTCATATTATAGAGCTCTTGTTTCACCGAGTGTGAAGTTATATTAAACTCAGTCATTTTCAATTCTTTCAGTTTCTTCAATATTTCTTTTGGATCTTGTAATTTGACAACTTTAGGGTGATAACTTCTGTCCAAATGATTGATCAGAATTTCTCTAACTTTGTGCTTCTGTTCGGCAAGAGTTTCCTCGTCCACAGTAACCAGAATGCTGTCATCAATGATGTGTAAAAGTTTATTAGTTTTAATTCCTGAGAGAAATAATCATAGAAATTGAGACAGGCCTTTTTATTTAGATAATAAATACTCGATTAAATAAATAAATTCGATAAGAAAATAATTGAAATTAGACAAGAAAAATGCAACGACAGAAGGCCTTCACCTGACGCGGCCTGGGTCAAGGGCTGTCAGGGCTCTGGAGAATCCTTTCGACAATTATTTATATTATTCGACAACAAATAAATTATTAATTGGGCGCCAGTTAATTTATCGATAATTAACAACGATGACTCGGCTCAGGGAGTGGAAGTTGGAAGACCCAGAAAGTAATAAATTCGACAGAGAGAGAGAGAAAGGAGAAATATAGGCAGGAATATGCAATAAAATTACTCACGTTCTATGTCGACAATTCACAAAATATATTTAGAAATAAACACCTCGGGAATCGACTCTTTCCACACAATAATTAACACAATGAAACAATACGAAAAAGACTCGATACAATGAAAAGAAAAACCACAAGAAAATATAATGTACACGTGTGTACTGCCGGGGCAAGAGTGTCCTGCGGGGCCCTAAGCAGCCTGTTGCGTGGCAGCTAATCGATAGTTTTGGGCGCAAGCGCCGTCAATGTCGACTGGTGGCTGTTGGGCCAATTTTGAATATGAAATTCAAATATAAAATGAATAAATTAACCCTATAAGATTCCCGAGGGTATAAAATGTTGTCGACGTGAAGGGAAAATAATACCTCCTGTTACAAAGTGTTCATACTTCATTTTACTGTCCATTTTGTAATCTCTTTTGAAACTCATTCCCTTGTTAAGCAATTCAATTTGTAACTTATTAGTTACCTCGCCAGCTAATTGACTCAAAGGATTTAGATTGTTTACTTGACATGACTTTGTCTGATTAATTTCATTGATCTGTTTATTGACTATTGAACTAATTTGACTTTCTTGATTTGTATGCTCATCTGACATTACTCCTCCATTTTTGTCATTGTGCTTTTTGTCCAAGGCACTCAACAGCTCCTGTACTTCCCTTTTGTCTTGTACTCTCGCCTCAGCGTACAGTCTCACTTGGTTTCTATTCTCTGTTTGACCTTCATACAGTGCTTTTGTTGAAGTTATATTTGACCTACATAGCTTTTCCACCATGCTCTTCAACTCAGCCAACTGTGTGTCTACAGAGACTGTTTTGACAGTCTTGTTGCCGTTAGGCTCAACTGATTCATCGTCTAGATAAAAATTTGCCAATTTCAATTTAATATTTACTTTATTATCTGCTGTAATCTTGGGTTTCAGTTTGATTTGGTCAGTTTTGTCACCATTAATATTACCTGTGGTTTTCTCGCCTGCACTTATCTCGCCGCCATTCAACTCGCCGCTTTTCGTCTCGCCTCCAGTCAATTCGCTTGACCTGGACTCGCCTGTGGCCCTCGCCTCTGTATTTACCAAATCTTCGTTCATGTTTCTTGACCCATTCTCGATCACAGCTGTTGTTGACATTTGACTCTTCGGACGGTAACCTGGTAGATACATTGGCTTTTGTTCAGCCAACAATGCAGATTCTAACACAGTTAGACATCTTCATTGATTCTCTGAGAAATCTCTCTTATCTAATTTAAAGAGACCGAAAATTTAGGATTATTGTGTCTGGTTACATTTTTATATTCAGGTCCGAAATCCCAAACTCGACTTGCTAAACATAAACAAACTGAATTCAGAATGAATGTGCTCTTCAGAAAATCTAAATATAAGACCTCCAAACACACTCGAGTCTTTTATGATTGCAAAATATTGATTGAAATATTTCTCAAGTAATTTGACGTCTTAATATTGCGCGTTTCTAATGTGTATAGTATGCTCGCCTATTTACACATATGCCTGATGTCTCGCCTGTTACATATCCAGTTCCTTCGTCTGGAAGTACATGTACTTTATCGTCTATTATTGCCAGGGAGACTACTTCTCCCTCATGGTTTCCTTCGATTAGATGTTGTCTAATTAGGAGTCTCCTCACTTCATACAGAAGTTCTTTATCAGCTGTAATTATTTATTTATAAATATCTTCGTCTAAAGATAGCAATTTTAAAATTCAATTTCATTGATTCGACCCATCAAATATTTAATTTGTTATTCTCGCCTATTAAATATTTCTAAATTCAATATTCTCACCAATTAAATATTTTGATTCGGATCCATCCGTAATTTGTAAATTTAAATTTTGCACTAGTGTCTATTGATTTTATTTTCTTGCTTTACATTACGCTGGTGGACCCCGCACACACGCGGAACGTGGCCCAGAGCAAGAGAATCGTTGTTTTTCACACCAATTTTTATATTCACACTAATTGACGGTTTTCTTTCTATTTCTTATTGTTCTCGCCTTGCTCGAGCAATGTGTGTGGGACTGCAGTCGTCCCTCTCTCTCAGACGCGCCCCGGTTGCGCGCGTAACCCACCCGTTGCGTTTACTTGTTGAAGCCTGTTGAAACCCGTGCTCGCCTTCCCTGCCGAGAAACTATTGTCACGGCGTCAATTGGCTTTCTCCTTTTGTTTTTCACTAAATATGATTTTACTTATGACAAAAGATATTTCTTGCTTTTCAGTGATTTTTGTGAATTGAATAGGATTTCTTTATTAATTCTTTTCAGTCTAAAAATCTCGATTTCAGGTCGGCGTCGTGGACAATTAATTTCCGGCCGCCATTTTGATCACTTTTATTTTTCGTTCTCACCAATTCACTTCACTTAATTAATGCATTTTTCAGTACTTACATTTTCTCTGAGTACTTTTCATTTTTCTTCCCATCTGTCGTCACTCACCCAACTCGCCTCGATTTTTCCTCTTTCTGGATATCCCTTTGTATCACGTGTGATCCACCCGGACACGTGCTCGACCGCCCGATAGCGTCCGTTTTGGAATTTTCGATTTATTGCTTTCAATCCTTTAATTTCTGATAAATTTTAATCACGCGCAGTGGAAGCGTGCTGGGCCCATAACCTGAAGGGTTATTTAGGGTTGAAATAACAATTAAACACAGTTTTATTATCGTAAATGTAATTGAGTTTTATTCAGCAACGTAACGCGACAATGGTCGAGGCACAAGTGGTGCATAGTACGAGTATATCTCATAGAGGCGCAACGGCGCCGTGGCGACACAGTCAGCCACACTGTCGGTAACAAGGAGACTGGCGTAGGGCGCCACATTCAACAGTAATTCATGATTTTTGTTGATCGGATCATTTGTTGAACAAATCTTATTCAGAGTGTCCTCTAATGGCAGAGGCAAATGAAAAGTTTGACCGATCATCTTTTGTATTCAGCTTGAGTTATGAGTATTTTTCTTTATCACCGTTCCTAGCCGTTGTACTACTTGAAAGGCTTTGGCCCTTTGAATGAGTATTTTTTCATAATCGTTCAATTGTTTTAATTCTTCAGGTACTTCATTTCCGTCATTGTTATTAAGTATACAAGTTGGCGGCAATCGAATCTCACGGAATTTCTTTATGCAATAATTGCAGATTAAATCATCTTCACTTTTGTTCATTTCATTGAATTTCTGTAAATCTCTCCAATAGGGAGACTGAATGGGTATATTTCTCATTCGTGATATACATACCATATCATTCCTAGAATACAATTTTTGACATGAAATACATTTTAATTTTGGAGGATCCAGTGATTTTTTATGGAACGCAACAAATGCGGATTTATAAAAGGATTGGATCTTATCTTCATCTAAAACAATCGGTCCATTGTCAATATAAGTCGTACCATTCTGTTTCATTCTCTCAGCTATACCTCGTAAAATATCTAAATTAGCAGCTTCCAGAGCGTCATCTAATACTGTTAGTTGAAAATACAGCTGTTGTAATTTATACAGCCTTCTTTTGACATTTCTGACCATTGGGAAATGTGGGAACACTAGTTGCACACATGAGAATGTAGACCGACAATCGCATTTATTGGTGTAACAACTAGGTGAGTGATCCCATTTGTTAGTGTTCAGACGATCTATGAAGCACTGACGTAGAAATTCCGGAAATGTCTTGAGATTCTGTTGCTCCGATGACTTGAGAAAATCCGCATATTGATTCAGAAGGTCTTCATCATTAATGGACTTGCAATGAATGTCACACTTCCACTTCAGTTTCCTTGATTTGTTTTCAATCAAGATAGGTAAGATATTTATGGCTTGGCCACTTGAACTCATGATAATAATTGTCTGGGATAATTGCTCAAAATTATAGATAGTTTCATAAAAATATGATTCTGAGGAAAAAGTATGCATCGATTTGCCACATAAATTGGTCGCAGTTGAAGCATTTTCATTAAAAAGATTTGTTATATGAAATTCGGCAGATTTTTTGAGAAAATTGGCGACACGGTTTAATTCCGAGTTATAATAAAATCTCTGTTCTAAACACCATTTAATCATTTTTTCAGCTTCTATCCTAGCTTTTGCTACTTCTGGCTCGTTAGAAGTAACGATTACTTCAGTTAGATTTTGAATATATACCTCAGAATTCAGTAACGAAGTGGTAAAGCGGTTTAAGTCGACTTATCTCCCAGTTGAGTTTATGAGGAATATTTCCGAATCTGAGAGAGATAGCGAAATTTTTGTAATCACCTTGTTTGAAACGCAGCTAAAATCTCCATATTGTTCACGGTCGACTACCTCGGCCATCTCTGAAAATCTCCGCGAACCTTCGGGTCAACGGACACAGGTCAGCGCGGCACCCGGTAGAGAAAAACGAAAAGTAGTATTCATTCGTATTTCAACGAGTTCACATCAACTAAGTAGTAGTCTCTTAACTAGTCCACAAGTATTAAGTAGAATTCAACGAGCAATTCAACGTGTAGTAATTCACCGAATAGTTATTAACGAGTATTAATCAACATTATTAAGAGTTCATAACGAGCAGTCGTTCAGTTGTGTTTCAGTATCGTCACGATAATGACATAGTTGATTGAGTCAAATAGCATTCAAAATTTAATACCTTTGTTCAGTACATCACCTCTATTGATTAAATTCAGTTTAAATTCAGTGACTTACCAAATTAACTTGAAAAGACAATTATCAGTGAAATTAGACTATCACCAGTGAAATTACATGTATATTACCAAAGACGTGCACATAATTTTCCGACTTAAGTGGTTCGATCCCACAAATAAAGTGTGATTTTTAAATCCGGCTCATCAGTAATTTTCCCAACATCTCCCTCCACATTTTCATCCCACATTCACCCTAAACCTAGTCATTCTCCAAACAGTGGTCCTTCAAGCCGGACAGTGGGTGAAAACGTGTGAAAAGTGTTGTGGAAAAATCAAAGGGACGCCTCGTGTCGAATAAACTTTCGGGGTTCGCACCCGCAAATCAACGGACAGTGTTCCAGAATATTCGCCTTGTTTACACCCGCAAGGGCGACGGGGTAACAAAGTACATAGTGAGTGTATCAGTGTCGGAAATCGGGAAAGCTCGGGAGTGACGAGTGTCGCCGAAGCCCATCAACGCTTGGCCACGTGCGCCACGCAACAGGCGACTCATCAAAAGTTCGGCAGTTGGTAACTCACCCAACTCTCGGGAGTCGGTAACTCAACAGCCATCCGTAGCCCCTCAACAGCCGATAACTCACCAATACCGACAACTTAGCACAGACTATCACCATGGCAGATGACGCTCAGGGCAACGACCCCACAGAAGGAACTCAACAACCAGAGAGCAACATTGAGTAAATTGTGTAAGTCACACTAGATGAGGGACTGTCAGCAATAAATGAGGCAGTTCAAAATAAGCCGATCACCACTCAGGAAGAACTCAACAAATCCAGTACGTCAATCAGAGACCCTCATGGGCAGACACACTACCATCAACAGGTCTGACAGGTCTTCAAGAATTCAGGATGAGACAGCTGAGATTCAAGGTCAATACTTTAACAGAAATTCAACTAGAACTACACCAGTGTGAAAGGAATATTTTTGACATCACACTGGAGGAATTGGAGAGGCAGAAAGAGATCGTCGAAGGAGAGTGGATCGAATTCGTCTCTCTTCAGGAGAAATCGCTCGAGCACCTCACACTAAATAATGAGTACATCACCGAGAGACTGTATGAGCAAGCTGCGTCAACAAAAAGGCAATGCCTCAGAAGCATCGGTTAACTGAAGGGTCAGCTTGCAAGAACTAGAGAGGACATCACCAAAGGCAAGAAGAAGAACTCCGATAAGGCATCAACTCCACATCAAGAAGATGAGAAGCCAGCTGGGGAGTTTTCCAAGACATGCTGTGCCTATTGTACGGGCCAGCACTTTATCGCAGCATGTAAGGACTTCAACGCATTGACGCCAGTCAAGAGGAACGAGTTCGTGGTCGCCAAGAGCCTCTGTTTCAACTGCGTGGGACCTCATCGTAAGAAGAAGTGTACTTCAACAAAGATATGCCACAAGTGCCAAGGAAATCAGCACACGCTCATCCATGGAGGTAGCTCACACATCATGAGCCCTCCTCCAAGCCGACCAAGGTCTCTATCAAGAAGCACTCACCACTCATAGTACAAGGAACCAGGGGAAGTACGAGCAGACAGCGATTCAACAGACAGCGATTCAACAGACAATGAATGAAGTCAGTTCATTCACCATCTCATTGATCATGTCCAACAATAAAACCAACACATCAACAGCAGTAGTGAACCTCAACAATCAGAGATCAATGAGATAGAAAAGAACATCAGCAATCAGCAGCATAATCAACTCAAGTAAAGAAGAGTGGAGAGCAACTCAGCAGAATTACTCCAATCCAGTAAATCACAATGCATTGATCTTCGGAAATCTGATGGAGAATCATCTCAGCGGGAAGAGTTTAATAATCCTTTCCAATCAACTGAAAAAAGATACATCACCCAGACCAGACTCCAGAGCATCAATACCACAGAGAATCTCATCGAGCAGATAATCGATCATCTACTGAAATAATCTGTAGTTGATGAAGACCTCAAGCAGTTCGAATTGAATTTTGGAGAACTCCAAGAAAATTAAGAGCCTCAAGCAGCTGATAAGACTTATAGAGTCTTGCGCAAGAGGCATTAACACAGTAAGACGTTCAACTCAGCATCAGCAGACATAAACATCTTCAAGTTCTTCAGACAATTCATAAACATCCCCACCACCAGTGGGAGAGGGACAGGAAGCAGACATTTAACAAGAGACAAGCGAATACCGACATCAGTGGCCGAAGNCACTACCATCAACAGGTCTGACAGGTCTTCAAGAATTCAGGATGAGACAGCTGAGATTCAAGGTCAATACTTTAACAGAAATTCAACTAGAACTACACCAGTGTGAAAGGAATATTTTTGACATCACACTGGAGGAATTGGAGAGGCAGAAAGAGATCGTCGAAGGAGAGTGGATCGAATTCGTCTCTCTTCAGGAGAAATCGCTCGAGCACCTCACACTAAATAATGAGTACATCACCGAGAGACTGTATGAGCAAGCTGCGTCAACAAAAAGGCAATGCCTCAGAAGCATCGGTTAACTGAAGGGTCAGCTTGCAAGAACTAGAGAGGACATCACCAAAGGCAAGAAGAAGAACTCCGATAAGGCATCAACTCCACATCAAGAAGATGAGAAGCCAGCTGGGGAGTTTTCCAAGACATGCTGTGCCTATTGTACGGGCCAGCACTTTATCGCAGCATGTAAGGACTTCAACGCATTGACGCCAGTCAAGAGGAACGAGTTCGTGGTCGCCAAGAGCCTCTGTTTCAACTGCGTGGGACCTCATCGTAAGAAGAAGTGTACTTCAACAAAGATATGCCACAAGTGCCAAGGAAATCAGCACACGCTCATCCATGGAGGTAGCTCACACATCATGAGCCCTCCTCCAAGCCGACCAAGGTCTCTATCAAGAAGCACTCACCACTCATAGTACAAGGAACCAGGGGAAGTACGAGCAGACAGCGATTCAACAGACAGCGATTCAACAGACAATGAATGAAGTCAGTTCATTCACCATCTCATTGATCATGTCCAACAATAAAACCAACACATCAACAGCAGTAGTGAACCTCAACAATCAGAGATCAATGAGATAGAAAAGAACATCAGCAATCAGCAGCATAATCAACTCAAGTAAAGAAGAGTGGAGAGCAACTCAGCAGAATTACTCCAATCCAGTAAATCACAATGCATTGATCTTCGGAAATCTGATGGAGAATCATCTCAGCGGGAAGAGTTTAATAATCCTTTCCAATCAACTGAAAAAAGATACATCACCCAGACCAGACTCCAGAGCATCAATACCACAGAGAATCTCATCGAGCAGATAATCGATCATCTACTGAAATAATCTGTAGTTGATGAAGACCTCAAGCAGTTCGAATTGAATTTTGGAGAACTCCAAGAAAATTAAGAGCCTCAAGCAGCTGATAAGACTTATAGAGTCTTGCGCAAGAGGCATTAACACAGTAAGACGTTCAACTCAGCATCAGCAGACATAAACATCTTCAAGTTCTTCAGACAATTCATAAACATCCCCACCACCAGTGGGAGAGGGACAGGAAGCAGACATTTAACAAGAGACAAGCGAATACCGACATCAGTGGCCGAAGCGGCTAGGTGCGAGCCTAGTGTGCGAAAGGTTGTGAGTTCGATTTCCCGTGGAACCGAGTTTTTCAACCGGAGGCTCCGGCGAGTAGGAGGTCGCTAATATAGTGACCGCCTGTACCGGCATGGGTTTTCTGTGGTTTCCCATGCTACTCCTATGTTCTATAGGAGTGCGAATGCGGTGTAGTGTAGAATCCACAGCCGCATGCATAGGGTTGGATAGGGCCGATTAACCAATCAGAGGGCAGAAAGGGCCGGAATATTTAAAAAAAACAAAAAAAGACAAACGAGTGAATTGCAATCAAGAGTTGTAATTCAACAGCAACCTCATTGATCATCCTCAGCATCGAAGTCCAGGGTCATCAGAGAGGACCGAGAGCCTCAACAATCAGCTGATCAAGGAGAGAGCAGAGAATCAACCAACCAGAAGACCATCATCAGCAGGAGCCAAGAGGAACCAGAGATTCCAGGACGGAGAGTTAAGTATCATTTTCCTATTATCATTATTATGGCAGGTGATACATCTCTCACCCTGTGTTTCTCCCCTTAGCAATCACCAACAACGAGCTCAACTTCGACTGAGGGAATTTACGCCTCTCTCGAGTCGTCAGAAGGCTCATCAGAAAGCTCAACAGAAGGAAGAACAGCACCAGCAGATCGTCAAGTGCTCGTCACGTGGAGTCACAACCCCAGAGAGACAGATATTCCATCAATTATACCCCCAAGGAAGGTCGTCAACGTTGGAGAGAAGAAAAATTGATGAAATCAATCCAGATCACAATAGCAGAGGGAGGCTAGGCAATCTTCAACCAGACGAATGGGCTGAAGAAGCAAAATTCAACACCCACACAGTTAAGAAACAGCCTCGCATGACAGCAAGAATTGAAATAAACCGATTCAAGAATCCTGGTCTAATCAACACTATCAAAGGAACTGACGACTAAGGCGGTTCACCTCTTCACGTCCAGACATCAAGTAGGAAGGGAACACGTTGGCGCCAACATAAAGCAATGATTGAATACTAACACGTACAATCAATTGCAAAGGTTGTTCAGCGAGGGTATTTCTAGTGCGCACGTGGAAACCTTCAAACGAGCAACTGATAGAGCTTCATCAAATAGCAGGGACCCAGGAAAAATCATCAATTCAACATTCAACATAGAAGAAAAAGCCGAGCTATCAACGACCAAATGAGCAACGAACAAAGAGTAAATGAGCACTGTATCATTCGATTTCAGTCAAAGGACACCAGCATCAGTGCTCAGAGAATCACCATTCAAAGACTCACATCAATTGCAATAAATTGACGAGTCAAATCCTTCGATCTGCAGAGATTCAATGAATCAGAAAGTTCAACAAGAAGTAAGAGGCACGAGGATAGAGAANATTGAAATAAACCGATTCAAGAATCCTGGTCTAATCAACACTATCAAAGGAACTGACGACTAAGGCGGTTCACCTCTTCACGTCCAGACATCAAGTAGGAAGGGAACACGTTGGCGCCAACATAAAGCAATGATTGAATACTAACACGTACAATCAATTGCAAAGGTTGTTCAGCGAGGGTATTTCTAGTGCGCACGTGGAAACCTTCAAACGAGCAACTGATAGAGCTTCATCAAATAGCAGGGACCCAGGAAAAATCATCAATTCAACATTCAACATAGAAGAAAAAGCCGAGCTATCAACGACCAAATGAGCAACGAACAAAGAGTAAATGAGCACTGTATCATTCGATTTCAGTCAAAGGACACCAGCATCAGTGCTCAGAGAATCACCATTCAAAGACTCACATCAATTGCAATAAATTGACGAGTCAAATCCTTCGATCTGCAGAGATTCAATGAATCAGAAAGTTCAACAAGAAGTAAGAGGCACGAGGATAGAGAAAAAGAGGCATCAGTATCATCAGAACTTCCTCCAGCATATTATCTACCGCATCATGGAGGTCTGAGAGATGATGCAATCATTAAGCAGCTGTGAGTTCCAGTAAACAACTCCAGCAAAATTCAACCGAAAACCAGCTAGAAGAAACTCTCCAACACAAGCAACTCTGAACCAAGAAATTGAGAGATCAGGAAATTCACCAACGAACCATCTGCAAGGTGCGTCGACACAGAGCAGCTCGACCAGCACGAGACCACCAACATCCAATTCAGACACTAGACTGGTTAGAAATCAACGCAGTCGCCAAGTTGAACGTCCAGCAGAGAATCAGCAGCTCCAAACACGGGAGCGCAGGAAACAATTGGATCGAGAGATAACGTATCATTTTCCATTATCAATTTGACAAATGATACCGCCCTCATCCATTGTTTTATTCCCGAGCTAAACCAATATCAGAGGAAATCAGCAGTGAGGACATCAATGAGAGGATCTACGCCCCTGTGAAGGGCACTCTCTTCCAGTAGGAGTCTAGACCCTCACAAGAATCATTACGTGGACGACATCAACATATGAGACAAAGCAGCTCAACTCGACGACACTCAACAAGAGACTAAAGTCATCAGAGATTACCCAGATCAACGATTCATCGGGTTGAATCACTTCAGTCGTCGTCCAGGAGAAAACTTTCCTTGAAAATCCAGAGAGGCTCGAACGAAGAGAAGATCATCAACGAGCCAGCATCAACAGTGATGAAATCATCAACAGAGCAGGCGATAGACAGATGTCCACGCCCCCGGGACCTGTCCGCATTACCAGAGCGATCTAACAAGCAATCCTCAACATCAGAAATTACAACAATAGATCGTCAACTGGGGATTGTCACCAGCAGTGTCAGCAGCTGATCAACAAGTTGACCTCAAAGTCTGCCATGAAGGTCAAGCCCGAATCAAGTAGGGCTCAGCAAGCACCAAGGTCATCGTAGTCTCATCATCCATCCATTAACAAAATTGTGGATGACCAGAGATCAATCTTCGGCTGAAGGAATTTACGAATTCTTCAGCTCAGCACAGTCCAGAGAAAGACTACGAATCAAGATCATCAAGGAAGTCTAGTCAATCATCAATGTAAGATAATTCAACAAATCGATTGTCATCAATTCAAATCGATTCCACCTCGAGAAAACTCAACAATCGATCCTCAGCTCAAGATTAAGAGAATTGGGGTTCATTCACCAGGAACTTACAATTCCAGTGAGTCGGACTGAATCCCACCACAGCAAAATCAGCAGAGAAAATCAAAGGAAGAAAGCAGAGGCCTTCGAAAATCTTCAAACCAATCTCTGCAAGCAGACAATCTTCAAGCAGTCGATCTCCGAGCAGTACATCTCCAAGCAGAAAACCAAACAGTATACAATGCCCTCGACATTGCGAATATTCAATGCCCCCGGCATTGACAGAGAAGAGAATATCACCAAAGTGTACAGAGTCATGTCAAATGTCTCCAGTCCGAGCTCACTAGTCATCAACCAGCTCATCAAGCATCTCACGAAATGACCAGCCCAGATAGGGATCGTCAAGCCGAGGCCATAGACTTATGGCTATCAATAACAGTACAGTACATCGACAATCAACACACAGTACATCGACAGCCAAAGCACAGTACAGCAACAATCCAGTAGATTNCAAAATTCAACCGAAAACCAGCTAGAAGAAACTCTCCAACACAAGCAACTCTGAACCAAGAAATTGAGAGATCAGGAAATTCACCAACGAACCATCTGCAAGNACATCGACAGCCAAAGCACAGTACAGCAACAATCCAGTAGATTCAGAAGAGCAGCAAAGAAAATTCACCAATTAATTCATCATCCCTGATAATCAATGCTCCCGGAATTGGCAGAGAAGAGATCATCACCATGATGCTTAGAGCCGCATCAAATCGCTCCAGCGGATTATACCTCTATAGACATCACCGCGACAGCTAGCAGATCATAAATAGTAGTGAGCAGCGTTGAATAAATCAATCAAGACCTTGAAGACTGGCCACAATCAACAATGGATGCTCCAGCCATGGACATCCCAGAGGTGGCTAAAGAAGCACACCAGCACCAGCATATCCAGTTGCAATTAAAATCAATGAAGTCGCAGAGCTACTCGCCAGGTATCAGACGATGGCTAAATTACTAGCCGTAACAGCAACAATCAACAGAGCAATCGACAGATTTAGGAAGCAGCCAACACCCCCGGGACCTGCCCTGACGACAAGAAAACTCAACGAAGCGAGATTACTTTGGGTAAAGAGAAAACAACATCACTACTTTGCTCCAGCTCTTCGAGTACTTCCCAAAAATCACCAACCACCGAGAAATCATCAACTAGCTAAGCTGACACCAACACTAGAAAATGAAGCGATCATGAGACTTGGGAGACGCCTCAAGAACTCGCAGTTAAATCCAAATGAAATTCACCCAATAATCTTGTCTCGCCAGTTCTGCTTCACCACATCAGCAGTTCACCTAGAGCTAGTTACGAGAGAAACATCAGAACAACCTCGAGACGATGATGCAGAAGAAGCTCAACAGAAGTAGACACCATTAATTCATCATCCCTGATGATGAATTGCCCCCGGGGTGTTTGAAACGCAGCTAAAATCTCCATATTGTTCACGGTCGACTACCTCGGCCATCTCCGAAAATCTCCGTGACCCTTCGGGTCAACGGACACAGGTCAACTCGGCACCCGGTAGAGAAAAACGAAAAGTAGTATCCATTCGTATTTCAACGAGTTCACATCAACTAACTAGTAGTCTCTCAACTAGTCCACAAGTATTAAGTAGAACTCAAAGAGCAATTCAACGTGTAGTAATTTACCGAATAGTTATTAACGAGTATTAATCAACATTATTTAGAGTTCATATCGAGCAGTCGTTCAGTTGTGTTTCAGTATCGTCACGATAATGACATAGTCGATTCAGTCAAATAGCATTCAAAATTTAATACCTTTGTTCAGTACATCACCTCTGTTGATTAAATTCAGTTTAAATTCAGTGACTCACCAAATTATCTTGCAAAGACAATTATCGGTGAAATTAGACTATCACCAGTGAAATTACATATATATTACCAAAGACGTGTACATAATTTTCCGACTAAAGTGGTTCGATCCCACAAATAAAGTGTAATTTTTAAATCCGGCTCATCAATAATTCTCCCAACATCTCCTTCCACATTTTCATCCCACATCCACCCTATACCTAGTCATTCTCCAAACACACGTTTATTGTAGCACTCAATCGGCTCTACAAAAAAGGTTATAACTACAATTTCGGTATCTCCCTTAGATTCCGAGATATTCATTGAAAACTTATCAATAGTCAAAATTGACTTATACCGTTTTACCACTTCGCTACTGAATTGTATTTTAAAGGTATTTTTTCCATCTTTGGTTTATCATTTTTCAGTATTGTTCTCTTCAATTTTCGTTTCTCAGAAGTTAATGCTTGTTTTCGAGTTTTCTTCACACCTTTTTTAATAGTTGAGATTTTTGATAATTTGCTCTTTTTTACAGAGATGATTTTTTTTTCATTTTCGTTATCGAGTATCTCATTCACAATTGGTGAAATCTTGTCCTCATCCACTGTATTGATTATGTTATCGAGTATTTCATTCGCCTTTGGTGAATTCTTGTTCTCCTCCACTGTATCAACTATTATTCCTGTAGTCTTTTCAGCTGAGTCTTTTTCAATTGAGGATTCCACATCGGTAAATTTGTCCTTTTCGAATTTTTCTTCAATATGATTCATGATATTGCGATCAGTTTTTAAACGATTTCGATATGCATGCTCTCTTTCGAATTTCTTGCAAAGTAAGCGATATTCCGCCATTTAAATTTGTATCGGTCGGAAATTGAGTAATTTCGTTATTATCAAACAATGATAGTAAATGCTCACGCATGAGTCTCACGTTCTATCTGATATTTTCTGGTTTTTGACGATAAACATGAGTTACAGCAAATGCTATCGCAAAGACACCACAGTCGACCTCGTTCGGTTGTTGTTGAACCCGTGGAAATATTATGAGACTATTATTTACCACATAGAAAGGGAATAATTTTTTCAGAAAGAGTTGATGATCCTTGTGCAGGGAATGTGTATTTAAAGAATCATACAAATATATTTTTTTCTCATCATAATACGAACAAATCCAATGGCCTACGTTGCCATTTTTCTCCTTACAAAATAATAATTGAACATGTTTTCTGCAAGGTTCCACGGCTTCAATTCAATGGGGATGTTGTAGGAAAAGAGTACCACGCATCTGATAATCTGTATGGTTGGACAATATTTTGGTAAATTGATCAATATGCTGATCCTTCAGATAGCTGCCATCAGCAATCGTATCTCTATCTTCCTTAGCGAGAGGAGGAACCTGAACTTCGAAATTACGCCGTTTCACGTTGTGAGTTGACTTGTCTCCTTCCGCTTTCCTTTTATTGACCTGTTACAACAATTTAATACTATCAAAAGCAGTTTTGTTTTTCTTAATTCGAGGTCCAATCACATCTCGTTGTATGTCGATATTTGAACAGCTCCCACGCTTCCTTCTATTACCCATCACTTCTGTTGCAGATTGTATATTACTTGTTTGATCAATCTGAACTTTTTTATGAATTAAATCCTTGCCTTTTTTATCGTGGCATGACTCCGTTTTAATAGTATTTTGTATCATGCGAGTGTGTAAAGCTTGAAGGACTCGCGATATTATACCAGACTTTAAGAGTTGGAAAAGGTGATAACGGAATTGGTTTGTATCGTACGTGCAATCTGCTGGATTCTCATTGAAGGCCAGTGATACAGACATAACAATTTCTACTAATTTTCTTAACAGCATATACCAATCACTAATATTAACGAATTGGAATAGAATGATTTTAATGAAAAATAGATCGACATTGCATAATGAACATTGAACAAACGAAAATCTATTCCCAATCACATATTTCCCCCCCATCACCTATTATCTCGTTAATACTTTTTCTCAACTGAAGCATACTTATTATTTCATGGACTTTATATGGTAAATCAATAGAAAAATTCATTTTTATAATTATATACAGGATGTCAAACTGCTTTCAACATCTTTATCACACTTAACCTATACATCACCCGTAGTGTGAGAAAAAAACAACACAATCGTCATGATATAGCTTAATTTAACGTGAATAATTACAACGAAACAATTTGATTGAGGTCTACACTTACAATAGTTTTCGTAATTAATAAGAGACCAAAACAATCCGTCGAATTGATTGAACAGTTTACTTTTTCCAACAATGACCATAACGTCAAATGCTGGTTTCATTATCGACCGAGCAAGAATGGCAATGACATCTTGCGATGAATTGAAAAAAATGAAAGAAGAATAAATTACTTCGTTTTTTATTTTTTCTTTAATTCACAAACTTCAGAGATAATCATATGACATTACCGAATCCTTTGCTTAAATTCTCGTCACAAAATAACAGAAATAAATACATTTCCAAACTTATACAGTTGCTTTGTACTTTTTAAATTTTACATATATTGGTTGTAGATACTCATTGATCGCAATCTAAGCCATGTATACAGTTGAAAACAATCAGAAAAAGAAGATCGATAATCGAAACTTTTAATTATAATACTTTGGAAATGATTGAACAGGCAACACAATTAGTGTAGCAGTTTTTATCCTCAAAACTCTTTTTTTTATGCCAACTCAAACAAAAATAATAGAACACAAAAAAAAAAAACCGTAGGCAAACTACGAAGAAATTGAGGATTATCACTAGTCGTTATTGTTATTTGTGTTTTATCAATTGCCACTCCAATGAGTGATTTTTCTTCGCTTCTATGTTTCGAAGTCTTTGGGTCATCTAAGTCATCTCGAACTGACAATTAAATAAGGATATTCAAATATTTGTGACTAATCATCAGAACCATTATCATTACATAAAATCACATGTTTGGTACTCTCATTCTCTGAGAAAATTATTCCTCTTTGGTTTTTTGGAGACCTGGATACCTTAATATTCACCCTAATTATCATCTTCAACTGAGATCTGAACGCAAAACATGATATGTTAAACATAAAATACAACATGTTTCATAAACTCTTTCTGCCCAGCAAAAAGTTTCTCTTTTCCTATGAAAATTCAATGAATTATTGAATTTTTCCCTCCTACCAACCCTCAAATATGTTAAAACCTAAATTGAGAACTCCTATCAATCGAAAAACGTTAATGAAAGTATATATACATATATATATATATATATATATATATATGTATGAGGACCAGGAGCTGGAGCCATATTCCAACAGTTTTCAATTGTTCCGCCATATCAAATTCAATAAAATAGGAGTCGATTTTGTCAACGATTAATTTATACCCACAGACGCACTCAATTTCTTTGACGTCAGGTCTACGCTCACCCAAGTATTCCCGACACTCTTGACAATACAAATGATATGTTGCTTTGTCAGTGTGGGATGGGAAAAACTTTCGAAGGAGATACTTCGTATCAGGAATAATCCGTCGATTATAAAGAACGTTGATGGCTTGGCAAATGTCGACTAAAGCTGTCCATGGTAGTGTGTGTCTAACGCCAATGGACATGATCATTAGAAGAGTTTCTACAATAGTCGTATAACTGCAGGAACACAACGTTTCTTCAAGATTAAATTTTTCTGAGCCACACTGAGAAAAAAATTTATTCCTTCCAAGGAAATGTTCCAAGAAAATGTTCCAGGTGCTCCGAAATTAGTTCCAAGCGTGAGAATTATGGTGATCTATAAGAATATTCTTCTGCATATGTCCTCGAAGAAACTCCAATAATAATTATTAACATTTGGAATTATTCCAATTTTCTTTACCTGAGAAAATCGCCAATTTGTAAAAGCCGGAAGATATCGTAGAACATTTTGTCAAGGTCATATGTGGCATAATAATCAGATTGTTCAATATCACTGTAATTTTTGAGGATAGACTTGGACTCTCTGAAAATGACTGTCCTGGAAAAATTCGTTCTGAAAAAATATTATCTTCTGACGAGAATATCAATCCTTGGCAGGAATAATTTTTTATCTCAGTGCAGAACCGCTCTCTAATACCTGAAATTACGAAATACTTATTGCAAGAATATTAAAATGTTAAATGGTTTTCAAATTTTGCATTCAGGCAAACAAGTCAAACCTGATCATTATCTCCGCTTCTGTTGACATTGATCGTTATTCCTCGAAATGAATTTGCATTCGAAATATCAGTCAAGATACCTGCCCCGTCAACGATTTCGATTTCATCATCAGTGTCTGATTGTGTGAAATAAAACAGCTGGTCATCCTGCTAAAAAAATAGAATTAAAAAAGAAACCATTTATATTGAAATAAGCACTGAATTGTTGAAATAAATCTAATAGCGTTACTATGGCACAACTGATAACACTATTTTAGAAGCGTCGTAATTACCTCATCATTGCTGCAATCTTCTAGGACACAATGATAAGACACTTTTCTACTCTTTGAGCCTTGTAATATGCTGCTGGATGTCCTGATACTAATGGGGGCAACATTTTCATCATCGGAACCTGGATCTGAACAGCTGGATCTCAGAACACAATCAGGAGAAACCTCCGAATTATTTGATCTTTCCAACGGAATGTGGGGTGCCTCATGTCCACTGAAACTATCAGATTGATGAGATTCTTGGCCGGAAGGATCTGCTACTGGCGCTGAAGGAGAATTAGCCTCCTGTATGCCATTTTCAGTTTCAATTTTGGCCTCAATCTGTTCTTTCACAATTTAAAGAACATGATTCTCGATCGATAAGATTGGAACGGGAACTACGCGGAAATCAATTCTATTTTTGGTATTAATTGATAGTTAAACTTACAGGTGTTGATTCTCCTTTATTGAGACGAGGTTTTTTTTGATTATGCAAGGTATTTCTGGGAATGGGGATGGTGGAAGATGTGTGCAGATACCATTTGTACGGACCCCTCTGCATGGCTCCGATGAAAGAAAGTGAACAGGTGAAATATAAAGAAGGATGTGAGTTCGCGTGGTAATTATACAATTATCTTGGCAATATCACGATAATCAACGAAACACTCAGCGATACATTCTGTTTACACTTTGTGACGGCCTGATAGAGCCGAGGTGTGAGGTCCCCCAATTATTTTTTGAAGTATAATAAAGCAGGAATTATGAAATGCTATCAAATTATTCTCAGAAAAAGTTAAAAATATCCCTTCATTCCGAATATCCATCATCGCTTAGTATTAAATAACATTCATGGCCTCTACATACGGCTTTAGGCACCTTGATTCAACACAAATAACGTGATGAAGATAAATAAATTTGCTCAACTCCAAACTTTCCCTTCATTCAATCTTAATATCCACTAATTAATAAGCAATGAAGATGCATTGATCACTCTACAGGACATTGAATTTTGTTCTAACATGAAAAAATTGCTAAACAGGTAATTGACTGAAAATTTGTTACTTATAATCTAATGGAAACATGAATGAATATTTATTTATGAAGACAAAGTCAATTAAAGACTTGAATCATTCATAATTGGAAGACATGCCCTAAAAATATTAAAAGATAAGATTAATCAATGTGGAATAAATATTTTTTGCACTCGAATTGTTTCGAAAAAAAATTGAAATATGGTACTTCATTGTACACATTAATCATCAAAGGAATCTTATAAAACTAGAAAATTGCCCTTACACCTGAATTCAACAAAAAAAACAAGCAGCGAAACGAAATTGTTCAACTGGGCTTCATGCTCTCACTTTATTTGATTTCAATATCTCTCAATTTAAAGGATATAGTAAAAGACTGATTAATTGTTTTGTTTATTATGGCGTAATTGCAGCCAAAACAATTTTTTTTAATAAGAAAAAACAATTCCGCTGAATCCCTGCTCAAGTCCTTTGCTAACTTTACTTCACAAATGCGTCGTTTCGAGGGGAATACATTGAATAATAAGGAACTAAATTTCTCAATAAAATTTTTCATGATTTTGCAGAAAAAATCGGGAGAATTTTTTGGAAAAAATCCTAAGGAATTTTCACCGAAAAATGTTGAGGAGTTTCTTATAAAAATTCCTTAGAATAACTCCTTGTTTTCCGTGCAAGCTTCTGATCGTTCGTTCACTTCAATCCCTTAAAATTCAATCAATTCTCTCCCTTGATTTTTTTTTCGATTTTTTCAGACATATAATGAAATTCTAGAATAACCCCATAACCGCCAGATGACTTCCCATGGGACATTCTGTATCTATCCTTAACAGAAATGGTAATAGAAAAAAAACGGAAAGTGGTTCATTTGAATTTTATTATTGGGAATGTGTCAATTGTATGAACACAATATATATAAAGAATGCTCTTGATTTTATACATCGTCAGTTAGAAATATTTCCAACAACGGAGAGAAATCCGCATGATCACGCCAAATTTCGAAGGCTGGATCTAAATAAATCCTTAATTTTTTTTCTCTCGGTGGCGATGTTCGGAGAATATGGTCAATTTTCATTATCAACTCTTCATCTTGGAACGTGAGTGAGGTAAATAGTTCTGTTAATCTCGGAGAGTTTTTCACAAGGGCAAGGACGTCATCAGGTTCGATGTTGAAATACATTCCAGCACTAAACTCGGTCAGGGTTTGCAAACGGCCAATCCCGACATTTTCTGCTGTGAGAGTATAATCGAAGCTAAGCCGCTGAAGGTGTCGAAGCTCCAATAACGTGTCGAAAAAAGTTTTATCAAAGACACCACTTTGATCTGGACAATTGAACGAAATGATCGAGAAACGATTATTCAAACGGTGAATGCCTAAAAAGGAATGAAAAATGAAGATAGTACGTTTCGGCAGCTGCCCTAGTCGGACGTATTTGAATACGCTCCGCCATCCGTCTCGTTCGGTTTTAACTGTCTCTTTTACCCAAACGTTTGGGTGAAATTCAAACCATTAAGCGAACTTTGTCTTTTACCCTAACTGATTGTTTAAACTTGACACTTTATTTATCTATCGTGACAACCAAACGTGTGTGAAAATGAATAATAGCGCGAGGAATTCAAGAAATTTAAATCCAGCGGATCTTCTGGAACAAATGTATAGCCTGTTAGAGAAAGTGGATGGCAAAGTGACATCAGTGCAGACCTCACAAGAGGAAGTTAAAAGTGACTTAGCCCTTGTAGTGAAGTCCCAAGACTCTCTGCTGTTAGAGAACAGAAATCTCAAAACAACAATGAACACTTTAAAACAGAAAATGGAGCAAAATGAATGCCGTGAACGAGAAAAGAATATAATTGTGTATAATATCCCTGAGGACACTAATACAAGGGAAAACACAATCGATATAGTGACACCTATCCTAACCAAAGCCGGGGTGGTGCTACCTGAGGTGTGTATAGAGCAGGCTCGTCGACTGGGACCACGAAAGCCTAAGAATAACAACACCAGACCGGTACTCATCAAGCTGATAGCGCCGAGGTGGAAAACATTGTTTTATGATCACGCAGAGGAACTCCGAACTCAAAATATCACTTTTTCATAAGATTTATCCCAAGAGGAGAGAGAGATGCAGAAAAGTCTCCTAAAAATATGATATGAGTTGAGGAAGGTCGACGTCATTACAAAGTTAAAGGGTAACCAACTGTATTTGGACAACCAAGTTTTGACCTCAAGTAAACTAGCTGAACTGTTGAGTAAACACGGTCTACAGACATTATTCCCAGGGATCTCGCCAGTGGCATCCGAACTGGATGACGGAGATAACCAGCCTTTTAATTCGTTCACTACTGAAAGGTCAATGACAGTTCCTCGCCAAGACCTACCGATGGAATCGCAAGATATAAACAATATGGGTAAACAAGTCAACAGAACAATTAAGGATCTGAATCGAAGTCATCGCAAAAATTCCCTCAGGTCAGCTGGTTCACTTGCTGTATATGTCGATCGAGCACCCGGCCCCTCTTTAAATGATAAAAAGTCCACAGAAAACAGTAACAACGACAAACCAAAGAAAAAGAACTGTAACAGGTAGCAACGAAGAGGAGTAGTCAACTCTGAGGAGAAGAAATCCACACTGGGAGAGCACTCGGTCCCAAGCAACAGAACTCAGAGTAAATTTAAACCGGACTTGATTCCTGATGTCAGCGTCAAAATCTTTTTCTGGAACGTTTATGGTTTTAAGAACGTATCAGAACTGGCTGAACACTTATCCAAAGTGGATATCCTGTGCTTATCCGAATCCTGGCTTCTCTCTCCTCCTTCATCGATCCCCAATTGGTTGGAAGACTACAATTTTGTGTACGTGAATGCTGTGAAAGACCCTGAAAAATCTACTGGCCACAATGTAGGCGGGATACTCATCGCATATCGGAAAGACGTCTACAACTCCACAACATTGTTCACCTCGGAAGATGCACTGGCGGTCAGGCTTTACAATACCCATATCGACCTAATAATTATCTCATGTTATTTTCACAGAAACAGGGATCTTGATGTAGATTTTTCATCTTTGGCGCGGGCGTTAGAAATCTCTCACGAGAATTTCCCAACGGTACCGATATACATGGGGGGGGGGATTTCAACTGCCACGTAGGTCCCTCAAAACCAGCTGAGGATTGTTTACTAACAGATTACTGCGACATATCGCGCAGCAGAATTTCGAGCACCAAGGGAAACTGGCGAGGTGATAAATTCATTACATTTTGCATCAATAATAACTTAGTTATTCTCAATGGTCGTTTTCCAAGTGATATACCTGCTAGTTTTACTTTTCACGGTGGATCTGCGCTCACTACAATCGACCTGGTAGCTTGCCACTGCGGAGATCTTCCTTTTATATTAGACTTTTCGGTTCATCAGTTTCCAACACGATCAGACCACTGGCCAATAGTCATTAAATTACAATTCACTGATGAATCTTCCGTGAATGAAATGAAACCCGCGCAAGCGAGATTCAAGTGGAAGAGCGACTTGGCATGGGAATATATTTCGGAAATGGAAGTTTCTCCCACAGTGGGTAACTTCAGCGGAAATATAGATGACATGAATACGAACTTGATTAGCACAATAAAAAATGTAGCGTGTAAAGTGGGACTTTGCACAAAACCCACCAGAGTTGCAACCACTTCATGTAAAAAACCCTGGTTCGACAATGAATGTAAAAGACGTAAAAAATCAGTCAGGAAAAGTATAAGAAAATGTAAAAAAACTAACTTCACCAATTGCAAAGATGTAGAATTTTTCAAAAACGAGAAGAAGCAGTACAATGAACTACTAAGAAGTAAAGAGGAACAATACTGGAAGGGAATCACTGAACAGTTTGCAAGATGTCATGACGGAAAATCTTTCTGGCGGATTGTAAATATGCTTAGAACTAAAGCTAGGGGAAGAAATCCTATCCTCCCTGAAAGTTGGTATTTATACCTTCTGCATCAATATCTAGCCCTCTCCCCAATACCTCTAAACCTCTCTCCTTCCATTCATCCTACCCTCGACCAGGTAATTACCCAAACAGAGATCGTAGAGTGCCTAATACACTGTAAAAACAATAAATCCCCTGGTCCTGACGGTGTTTGTAATGAATTTGTTAAACATCTTCCGAATAATTGGGTATTGTATTTAGAAGTCTTTTTCAACAAAATTTTGGAATCAGAGGTAGTCCCAGAAGACTGGAGTCTACTTTACGCAACTATGTTGCATAAAAAAGGAAGCACTGATGACCCGTCAAACTATAGGTGTATCTCACTAGTTAATAATATTACTAAGATATTCACTCAAGTGATTCAAAATAGACTCTATAGTTGGGCCGAGGAAAACGAAAAATTACCTGAATTTCAGGCAGGTTTTCGCAGAAACCGTCGATAACATTTTCACACTCTCCTCAATAGTCCAAATACATCTAAGTCAACCAAGTCGGAAGGTTTGTATGTTTTTTGTAGATTTCGTCAAGACCTTCGATTCAATTAACCACAATTTATTATGGCAAAAATTGGTGGGCCTTGGCGTAAGCTCTAAGATCGTCAGCGTATGCAAAAGTCTCTATGATCGTGCAAAATTATCAGTTCGCACTGACAGTGGATTTTCCGAGCCAGTCTCTGTTACAGAGGGAGTTCTCCAAGGTGAAATCTTGACTCCTCTCCTGTTCTCTCTTTTCTTATCGGATTTTGACGATTTTTTAAGTAAAGAAGTTCGAGGGATTTCTATCGACCGCCAGAATGAACTGAGATGTACTGCCTACGCTGACAACTTGGTCCTACTTGCGGATTACCCACAAACTCTCCGAAAAATGATCAAAGCTGCGTCTGTTTACTTCTCTCAAAACAAATTGCAAATCAATAAAAATAAGTCGAAAATAGTAATTTTCCATAGAGGCAGAGCCCCAAAAAACATGCATTTTGTTTATGATGACGAGAAAGTAGAAATACTAGATGAATTCTGCTATCTGGTTTACACATTCACGAGTAACGGCACATTCGGTGCCCAAATGAATAAAGCCAAAATATCATCGATGAATGCAATGACTTCTGTATTGAACATCCTCCGCGCGGCACGTTCAAATTCCTGGGAGAGTAATGAACATCTGCTGAATGCATTAGCGAGAAGTGTGCTTTTTTACGGAATAGAATGCTGGGGTTTGCATTATATTCATGAGATTAACTCAATACAAACAACTTTTTATAAAAAACAAATTACGAGATCGGCCTTGAAGTCGGAGCTACGCCATTTTCCTATTTTATGATAAAGAGTGCTTTGAATT
The DNA here is from genome assembly GCF_001412515.2 of Diachasma alloeum. Taxonomy (NCBI): domain Eukaryota; kingdom Metazoa; phylum Arthropoda; class Insecta; order Hymenoptera; family Braconidae; genus Diachasma; species Diachasma alloeum. The sequence goes on along the minus strand of NW_021680450.1, from coordinate 651,256 downwards.
GGGTTTTAAAAATTCATCTGATGAGTGATTCCAGATTACCAAAAATTTGTTTCAAACGCTTACTCGCACTTTCCGAAAAGCCCAACATCTCTGGTAAATATAACTAGTGTATTCAATTGAACAATCTTATTAAAGAGCACGGAGATGGGTTACGGGCCTTAACTTCACCTAGTGATATTATACGAAACGGAAAAGATATAATACAGAGACATAAACTAGCAATACAAAATCAAGATAGAGAGAGGCGCAAGTTCTCGTCGTTACTTTTCTTCCCGTTTCTCAACATCTCCGATGCAACTCAAGAATACTTGAAGTTACGAGTTCCAATTGAATCAATCAAACTAATTGCCCAATGTAGACTTCAAGGTACAATAGTTCCGAAATTACCGTCAAAAAATGTAACCATTAATTTTACTTGTGAAAGAATATGTCCTTACTGTGATACCTCAGACGTAGATTTATTTACACATTTTTTCACGGCATGCCCTTTATTGGAAATGGAAAGGCAAACTCTTATCAAGAAAACAGAATGTCATCCGAACACTTTTTCCTTGCTATATTTACTAAACGCCTCTACGAAAAATCATGTATTCGCTATTCAAAACTTCTGGACTAATGCGAGTAAAAAGCTTGTGATTTAAACTCTGGTGTGAGAAATGTATGATGGCACGGATGATTGCGGTTAGCTTTTAATTCTAGTTATAAAAATAATTTGATGTAAACCTGAAATTAACTATCTGTCTGAATTTTTTATATGTCGAACAAACTCACCTTTGTACAAGATGTTACGTCTCAAACAAAGAAATAAACTTGAACTTGAACTTGAACTTGAATGAAAAATCAAGTTACATTGCTTACAAAGATACTTTTTTAGAAAAGAAAATAGATGTAACGTGATTGGAAAAGATCATTCAGTGCCATATCAACGTCTCTCAAAAATATAAGGCTGAAATTTGATTAGAAACAGCTTCGTTGACCATTAGGTAAGGAAAACCTTGTAACGAAATTTTCTTGTTACGAGTTGAAATCCCGTTAAAAAGAGACGTGAACTCTAAAATTGAGACATGATGCGACATCTAGAGGCGGCTGAAGGAAGCCGCAGCTAGATGAACTGAGCGACAAACCGATGAAAGACCTAAGGCATAGCGGTTATGGGTAAAACCGCGACCCCTGGAGGTCTGGAGGACGTTACTAGACTATCGCTATTTTGGAATTCGCCCAGCATGTGCTAGGGAAAAGGGGGCGACGTACAGGCTGTCCAACTGGGCGATTCCATAGGCTATGTCAGAGTAGACTAGGGACCAACGGCCAGGTGAGAGGACTGGTGCCCCCGGGATCCCGTCGGGTTGATTGGTGGGGATAGGGTAACGGAATGACCTATCGTCGCTGAGATATCCAGACTAGGGGGAGAAGGCCTTAGTAAGATGCAGAGTGAGTCGAACGCGGACGCTCGAGCGGGGAAGTCGAAAGGATTTCTCCGAGATATACTGTGGTGTTGGCTTGAAAGATGGCCACAGGAATGGTGGGCGAATAGCTCAGCGCGGCGAGGTGCATAACTGATGGTAGCGAACGTAGGGGGATGCTCCTGCATCCCCCACAAATGGAAAAAGAGTTATTTCGGAACTCTTAGTGACGACTTTGTTGTTTCCGGCGTTATTCGGCTCGGCGAAACAAATGTGGTACGCATGGGCCCGTGGGTCTGGAGTGGAGATCGTCCTCCTGTCGACCGGACCATGTGCCGACATTCGAGTACCCGGAGACGGTGACGTGCGATGACCGAAGCGGTAACTGGTGGCCGAGAGTGTGGGTGGTCGTGAAGTGGGTAACAGGGTTCCACTTTGGTCGGATCAGCCTCTCGGCGTCCCAGGCTCTGAGGAGTCCCGGCTGATTCGCATTTAATTCTGAAAACCCTCCCGAGTCGAAATACTCGGGAGGCGAAAGCCTACTGAGAGAGTGAAAAACCCTCCAGGATGAGAGTAAATTCACTTTACATGGATGATTAGGCCGTGAGGCTTAATATCCAGCCTGAAATAGTGGCTGGTGACGTTTGGCATAAGATACTCCTGGTGGACCTCGCCCACCCTACCGTGTCACACTGATGCTAGCTGGGCAACCCTTTGCCCGGCCACAGAAGTCCTCTGAGTGAACGAGTTAGCCTCAGAGGCCGGTTTTCGTCGAACCTCCCGTGAAGGTTCGGCTGGCGCCCGACCATTGAGCGATGGAGACGGCTAAAAAGTAGTTTGGATTTTTCCTGGGCGAACAACCCGGGAAAATATCCTTACAACCTCATATATATTAATTGGAGTACTCACTTTGAATGGATAGCTCCTCGAGCGCTTCATTGTTAGCCACAATGATTTGGAGATCTCGGGGCGAAAGACTGCTTACACCTATCACTTCCAAATACTTGAGTCTGTGGAGCATGGCAATTTTTATCCCGAAATCCTCCTGCACACTAAGATATCTCAGGGATAAAGTTTCCATAGATTGCAAACACTCAAGACCTAGGAAGTGGGAAGTGTTTGTACCACCTGAACGCAGCCCAAGCCTCTTCAATTTCGTAAATTCTGATATGTCCTGTGAATAATTGTGTCCGCGTTTATTAATTGTCAACTATAATTCAATTGTCAACATTCCACTTACCATTGAATAAACATCACTGTCGCAGCATAGGATCAATGCCTGCAGAGTCCCTGTGAGAACTTTTAAAGAGTCCCACGAAAAATAAGATGGCACAGACTCTAGCGTTATTGTGCTTAAAGTTGAGTTGTTTTTGAAAATTGTTAACAGCATTTCATTATAGCTGTCATCATCACGTAGGAACTTGAATGAAAATGTTGTCACATTCTCACAACGAGCTGCAGCATCAAGTAATGCTTTGTGATTGCTCTCTATTCGTAAAAATTGTACAAATGCAGCGCAATTGGCAAGAATCTTGGACATCTTCATTGGTGTCCTCAGCCCACATCTTACATCCTTTGGAAAATTTTTAATTGAACTCGACGAATGAGGAACAATGTCTCTCCAATGCTTGCAGACTTTAATAAACAGACATAATACACATAAGAAACTGCAATACAATCAATAAATCTGCAATAAAAAAATCAAAATAAAAGTCCAATGCAGGCAATAAATATATCTAACCTTGTTTTATATTCAAACGATCTGTCGGCTCGAGATACCTGAATATTTCAATTAAACAATTATTGGAGAAGTGCACTTAACTGCTTCATCCATTATGGAATATCCATCCGATAAAAAACTTTACAGATTCTTTCGCTATTTTATTTTGAATTGTTTTCATACGTGGATTGTGATGGTACGGTATTGCTGGCGAGCAATAGAAGTTTCGAATTTCAGTTTGTCGGAAGAGGAATGTTCCAATTCATACATACATGAACATTCGTATAAAGTGGTTAATGGTGGTGGGAGAAAGGCCGACGCGCGCACCACACGCTGAATTAATAATTTTCGCGGTTTTTTATCATCGGCCACGCTAACCTCACCGTGTTGGTGTCATCACGTCTTGCTTCCATTCACCTTTTCATAATTAATTTCTCTACGGCAAAATTAATTACAACGCTCGTGAACAGAAATACGATGGTTTGGACTCAGGTATTCAACTCCAGAACTAGGAAACGTAATATGATTGACGGTGCCGAACTCGAAGGCTTTAGCATAGTGTCATACCTCAAAGAGGACCCCCAGGAACGAGTGAAAAAAATTCATAAAAGAATTCTTGGCAGTGGAAAAACTGTGAAGGTCCAAGTTTTAGCAGCACATGGTAGGTAAAATTCGATTTTTCACTTTGGATTTTTTCATCAACATTTCCGCAATTCATTTTCATTTTCTCTGGCATTAAATCGACAGAGGTTAGGGTTACACAGTATATTCCACAGTTTTTTCTGCTAAACCCTGTCTTCAATTAATTATCGTGATTCAACGATAGTTTTCGAAGAACGTTATCCCCCCTCATATTGTACGGACAGTGCAACATCTTTGATTCATCAAATTAAATTCAATTTCAGCAAATGTTCTAATGAGAGAATAAAATATAAACCCTGTACCATTCGTTCTTCAAATGTTTCGCATATCTGGATTTATTGCTAATGTGTTATCAAATTTCAGGCAATTTGGAAGGGTTACATAAGGTAACGAATGGGAAGAGGATTCCCATCCCCAAACTGAACACCAGTCTGTTCGACGAAAGCTTGCCCCAGGAAGTTGAAGATGTCGAGGTTAGAGTCAAGGACACCAAAAAGAAAAGGAAGGTGAGAACAAAATAACATAATTCAAACAAAATTGATTTGCCATGTTCATAGAAGGAAATGCTAGATTTAGGAAATAAATAGTAATGTAAACTTCAGGTCATTTATTTACTTTCAGCAGTGGATTGGAAAAAAATCTCCAATTGGGCATTCTCTCAACTTTTTAACAATTCTTTGAAAGTAATGCCCAATTCATTGAATTGTACTCTGTAGATATTCGTATACCAAACATTGGGGACATTTAATCATTTTCCTTAAATCCATTAGTTTCATGTTGGAGAAAATTTCTGACAATTCCGAAATTTGTGGTATGTGTTTTCATTTTAAAAAATTGCCCATTCACCCACTAGATGACCGTAACAAAATATATAATTGGAGGACAATATGAAAAAGTATATTGAATCTGGTGATTAGGAAAAGGCTGGGGAGCCTAGGCAAATAGTTCAAATAATTCAAACTTGGAACCAAGGGAAAATGGAATTGACCGATGCGGAAAAGAAAGAACGAGGAGTCAGATTTTGATCCTTCATTCACGTAATAATTAGCATTTGTGATAAAAATACGCATCCTCGTTTTTTTCAATTTTTTTATAATAAAATAGAATAGAATATGCGCGGCAGGTCACTTAAAGCGCCCAGAGTCACCTAAATCATACGATTATTTAAAAAATTATTATACGAAAATTATTTGGCAAATTTTTTTTTGGAAATAATTTTCCGGTATTAATTTTTTTGGGAAAAAATAACTTTTTTAGGGAAATAATAACTTATCCAGTCACATTTGATTGTAATTCTTTCTTTTTTTATTGCGAAAAATAATAATTGTTGATAACTGTAAATATTATAATTGTCAAAAAAATATTAATGTAAACTAAATCTAATTAGCTGCAAAAATTTCCTCAATCCATTAAATTATTTATAATGAAATATTTTGAGCAATGGCTCGCAAATATTTTACAATATCAATACCTCCGTACTTTTCAATAAGTTTTTTAATGCGTTTATCATAATCGCGATATTTCTTCTTCTTAGGCCCGGTGGCCTGGCGTAGTGGTTAAGGCCGTTGCCTCACAACGGATAGGTTCCAGGTTCGATTCCTGGCCGGGTAGAATGGTGAGATCTAACCATTTTTAAAGTCTTGATCAATCGCCATATAGTCTCATCAGACTCGAAGCGATATAAAATGAGCATAAAAAAAAAAAAAATTTCTTCTTCTTCTTAGGCGGTTCCCCACCAGCATTCAATTGCTCCATCCAAGCTTCTGTGAGGGCCTGCTCAGTTTTAATCAAATCAATGAATTTCCACAAGCATAAGTGGGCGGTTTGTGCGCTTTCATTGAAGCCATGATGCCAGCCTTCGACTGCATTTGTTGTACGTGGTTGATCATTAACAACATTTTCGAACTGATTCCACATCTCAATGCAATAAGAAGGTGCTCTTCGTTCTTGGCGACGCGTTTTAACACCAATCCAATTGTCCTCCATGTAATCAAGCAAAGGCTCATAAACGTTCATATTCGCCTGATAGTAGGGCGTTTCAAGCAAAAACTCATACGCCTCAACAACCTCCGCACTATCAACAAAGGCTAATGCAGCCAGCATTCGAGTGTGAAGTGCAAAATCACCATCATTATTGTATTTTTGCTGAAGACCACATATCTGAATGCCTCACCAGATACATTGGTTGAAGTGGAACATACATCCGCTCACACTAGCCGAAGGAAATTCCGCCTCGAATGCGGTGATCATGTCAACTTCAAAATCTACTAACATTAGCCTTGGTTCCAAACCAGGATTCAATTCTTTTAATTTCCGCAGAATTTGAACATAAGTTTTCTTGCACTTGTTCGATGTTAAAACGTAGGTCAGTGGTAAAACTTTGCCCTCCACAAGACCATGCAATGTATATAACTGAGTAAACAAAGATAGAACACTTTGGAATGTCCCATCGCCCAGCCAGATCTCACAACTCGCCAAAACATTCAGATTCTCTTCGGTGCCATACATAAGGATTCGTGGATTTCCTTTTGAATCATACAACAGGAATTCTTCCCCCTTTGTTTTTTGAAAATAGATTTCTGGTATTTCCAAATTTTCCAGGGAAGTGGGATTACGTGGAACGGGATTGTGAATAGTCCGTCTATTCCTGACCGTTTTTCCCAAGGACTTCGCATTAGGCAAACGTCCCAAAGCCGAAGTACTCGCATTTGTCAATGCTTTAGCAACTAAGAGAGAAGGCGCATCATGAGTATTAACCGCTCTTTCAGCTAAATTCGCTTTCACTTCCAATGCCTCAATGGCACCCGCATCTACTGCATGGGTATGATCTTTCACATAAATTATTTCCCTTGAAAGCACCAAAAACAAGCCGAAATCAATAAACATACAAATAATCGACGCTAATGAATAGTAACACGATTTTTGAAAATAAAAACCGTCAACAGTATCGTTGGTGGTGTGACAAGCACCATGACAAGTCTTTCCATATTTCGTGCAACGCCATTTAACTTTTTCATTAGACTTCGATATCATATAATACAAATAGCCATTGTAAGTTGAATTGTTGTGGCCTTTTTGATTTTTAATAAATTTCAAAGCCATTTTTGTACGTTTAGCCACAACACAAAATACAATTCAGTCACAATCAGCATCGAGATTCACGCGTGCAAAAAATAACATGTGTTTCAAACGAATATCACTTGAATTGTGTTAATGGAAATAATTTTGAGCTCACGAAATTCCCAAGGATACATATATATTTGGGTATTAGCCACGGCACAATATAAACACTACACGAAACAGTGTCATAAGAGAGGGAAATTAATCTCCAGTCGATTGTCGCTATCCCTTCCAACGTCAATTTTACTATCGCAACATTCAATACATTTCCAGCTAGAATCTAAAGCCAAAATATGCCCATTAAGTCTAAAATTTCCCTGAACTTCTGTCAAAATCATTTTCTGTACATTTTTGATGTAAAAAATGGATTTTATTTTTTTTTCTGACATTTTTTCCAAGGAAGTAAAAAAAAAGGAATTAAATTCCGCGAAAAAAATTTTCCCAAGTAATTTTTTCCGAAACAAAAAATTCCCAAGTAATTTTTTCCGAAACAAAAAATTCCCAAGTAATTTTTTCCGGGAAAAAAATTTTCCAAGTAATTTTTTCCGGAAAAAAATAATTCCAGGAAATTTTTTCCGGAAGTTTTTTTCCTTAGGGAATAAGTGCGGGAACTGCCCCAGCCCTGTGTTTCTCACTAGGCTAATAAGGCTGGTGACAGTCGCTTGTTGTAAGTCCTCTGGTTCCAGGAAAGCCTGGCCCCAGATTTTATAGCGACGGAGTGCTAATAGGGGGCATTCACATAAAATGTGGATGACGCCCTCCTTATCGCCTCCGCACAGTCTGCAGTCTTCTTGTTCTGCAAGTTTCATCTTGAAGAGATGAGCTCTGAGAGCTGTATGACCCGTAGGGAGCCCTACTGCTACCGTCAGATCCCCTCTGTACAGCTCCAGAAGCATTCTGGTTTTTTTTTTTTTCCAAGCTTTCTGGTTCTAACTCGTAGTTGCCCCCTCATAAGTAGTTTCGCTTGTCTGCAGGTCGCAACTTTCTCTCAACACCTGACATGATCTCGCTGGAAATGATCTTTAATAAGAGTTTTTCCCACTGCGAATGGCATGTCAAGCAGGCCGTGTGAGGGCACCCTTCCTGTACCTTCCTTGGCCAGCTTATCTGCCTCTTCATTACCCAGAATCCCATGGTGACCTGGTACCCAGGTTACGGTGACCCGGTTGTTTTTACCCAGTGTGTCCAATGCCTGCATGCATTCCCACACCACCTGTGACTCTGTAGTGGGTTTTTCCAGGGCGTGAATCGCCGCCTGGCTGTCACTGCAGATGAATATTTTCGTCTTTTTTGTGTCTCTCGCGTACTCTGCACACCTAAGTATGCCCAGCATTTCTGCTTGAAAGACGGTTGAATGATGGCCCAGTGGAAAACTCTCTCCGAGGCCATCTTTCAGACGGTAGATGCCTGCCCCAAAACTTTCATTGAAGCTAGAGCCGTCCGTACACCAGTAGTCCTCTCTTGGTCCTAGTTTAAGTTCCGAGTCTAGCCACTCCTGTCTGGGTGGTATACTCGTTCTGAAAGTTTTCCTGATCTGATACTTCCTAGGAATCCTATCCGTCTTACCTATGAAGGGTCGATNGGTTGAATGATGGCCCAGCGGAAAACTCTCTCCGAAGCCATCTTTCAGACGGTAGATGCCTGCCCCAAAACTTTCATTGAAGCCAGAGCCGTCCGTAAACCAGTAGTCCTCTCTTGGTCCTGGTTTACGTTTCGAGTCTAGCCACTCCTGTCTGGGTGGTATACTCGTTCTGAAAGTTTTCCTGATCTGATACTTCCTAGGAATCCTATCCGTCTTACCTATGAAGGGTCGATCATTGATTAGGCTAAGCCTTGTATGGCCCGTCATCTGCCATTCTTGTTGACACCTTAGTCTATATGCAGTTGTGGTAGCACAATTCACAACCCTAAGGTCGAGGGGTGGGATACTGAGTGCTATTTCTAGCGCCTCAGAAGATGTCGATTTCATGGCTCCTGTTGCAGCCCTCAGGAAGGTTCCCTGTAGGCTTTTCAATAGGTTCCTTGTTTCCGTCTTATTCACCCTTGGCCGCCAGACGACCGGAGCGTATAACAGTCTCGGAAGTAGAACCATTTTGTAGAGCCAGAGCATCATTTAAGGATTGAGTCCCCATGTCCTGCCCACAGCTATTCTGCACGCCCACATAGAGGCAAACACTTTATTTCTCTGTGTACAGATATATTCTTTCCAGCTGAGTTTATTATCCAGGAGGACACCCAGATATTTCACTCTGCTGGTGTAGTTTATCTCCGAGCCATTTAGCTTCAGAAGTTGGATCTTTTTCAGTTTATAATTTCTGGTGAAAACCAGGACTGTTGTCTTGGCTGGATTTACCGACAGGCGAGTTTCCCTGCACCAGTCCTCAATGATATTGAAGGCTGTTGCTATCAGGTCTCTTAGCACCCTCAGGAATCCGCCTCTCACAACAACTGCCACATCATCGGCGAAACCGGTGATGTGGAAGCCGGTTACGGTCACTTAGTTGATTTAGAAGTCCATCTACAACCAGGTTCCATAGCAGGGGCGAGAGAACTCCCCCCTGCGGACAGCCCCTAGACGGACGTCCCTCCACACATGCCCTCCCATGTCCTGCCGACAGTCTTCTGCCTTTCAGAATGTTTTGTGTCCAAGCAATGATAGTCTTGGACAACTCTCGTTCTTCCATGGCTTCCTCTATAGCCGGATTCGAAGTGCTATCAAAATCCCCCTCAATATCCAGAAAGGCGCATATGGCAAAACCATTGACCGTCAGTTGTCCCTCAATCAGTCTCACCAGGTGATGTAAGGCGGTATCTGTTGATCTTCCCTCCCTGTATGCATATTGACAGGGGGAGAGGGGTCTGTCAGCCAAGGGCCCGGACTTGATGTATCTATCCACCA